>NC_088169.1:114537852-114837852 GCF_028769735.1 Zonotrichia leucophrys gambelii
CTGTCTTTGTTTTATTGGTGGCTTAGATATATTCCTATGCGGTATTTTAAAGGCCATATTATACTATATTTTATTGTATTGACTGTTACAGGCTGCTGCATTCTTAGACTGGTATAAGCAATGCATTCAGTGGAGTGTTTACAGTTTCTCTCCTGAGTCTTTACTCAATTTAAAATGTTAGAGTGGAATACAAAATAAAGCAATGACAGACCTTTCCTGTAATTTGGTCCCCCATTGCTCATATTTTTATATAGAACAATGAGATTTTACTCAGCTAGCATTATTACATTTTTGTTTGGAAAGACTTAAAATCATGTATATTTGAAAATGGCATTTAAAATTTCTTTTCAGTTGGGAAACTACACTTCTGACGGCAGAGACTACCCAGGGTAGTAGCAGGCAATATATTCCAAATGGAGAGGCAGCTGTAAATGTTTTATCTCCCTTCCCACTTTGAGTGCTTCCCTCCCTGGCACTGTAAAGCTCTGCTGACTTGACGGGGCTACTGAGAGTCAGAATCTCTGACTGCAGATATATTACTGCTCTCACAGCTTGAACACCTCTCCAGGGTAGAATTTCAGCTGTACAGAAGGGTTTCAGTTCTTTTTCCTATCTTATCTGTTAAAGAAGATGTGGCAGGAAAGATAATATACTTAGATAAAAGAAACTGAGACATTCTTATGGCCTTTATTTTCCAGTCCTTATAGACACAGCTTTTCCTACAGTGCAACTCAGTCTGCTTCTGGATTCTTTCTTACATAAATTCATGCTGTATTTTTGTTTCCTATATCTGTTTGATGGACTTTCTTGAGGACCACACAGTAATTTTGAGGATCTATGCAAATGAAAATGCGCCCTTCAAATAATTTTTCTGCATTGATTCACAGCTGAGCTTTGTAATGTTCCCCCTGTCTAAAATCACCAAGGAGGAAGAGCAATTAAATCTCTGGAGGTTAGAAGTAGATACAATTTTAAAGTTGGGGGGTTTTTTTACACAAAAATAACGCACAAAAAAATCAGAATGTGTTAAAAATCACAGTGGTAGAATACCAAAAAAATAAAGGGATTAAATTTCTGTTGGAAAAACTGAGAGGTTCTCATTTGGAAGAGGAAATACATTTTCCCAAGAAAATTAAAGGAATAACCACAAGCAGAAGAAAAGCAAAGAGAAGGTTCCATACACCTCTTTATAAAAAATAGAAGTTGACCTGTTTTGATCTGAGAATAAACATTGCCTTTCAAATTCCAGAGGTTTGAAGGACTGGCCCTCCTTATTCCAGATGACATTGGTACATTTAAGAACTCAATAACACAACTGACAAAACGGTGCAGGTTGCATACTTTAAGTTAGTGAGGAATTGAATTAATGTAGGCTGATGTTTATTATGACTGCCAACTTAAGAGAATCCTCTTGTAATCCTCCTGTAGGCATCTCAGATTTTATTTGTTCCTTTAATGCTGTTCCACAGTGGTGAAAGTCTTCCAGTTCAAACATACTTTGTTGATTGGCATGTTCAAGGCCACATGTGATTAAAAGGAAATAACATCTACCTGTTAGGAGCCAAATTCTTCCTCACATGGAATAAGACACAGAAAAACCTTGCCCTCTAGTGGCTGGAAAACTGGGAAACAGCCATAAATCCAATTTTCGCTAATTAGTATCCATCCAGGTCAGTTTTGCTTGTATCTTGAATCGTTTAGCTGGTTTGAATAACTGAAATCTTCCTTGCTTTCAGTTTGGAAAGCAAAAAGGCAACCACGCGGTCACTTGGTATTGGAACTCATTTTTTCTTGGAAGGAAAAGAAAAAGTGTGGATAGAGTGCTTGAAATTAAATGGTAGTTAGGTTTTGGAACAAACTGAAGCTTGTTGCACTTGTAGCCATCAGAAAAATAGGAATATCTTGCTGTAATGTGCAGGAGTTTTACTTTCCAATCTTTTCTTCTGGAAAGGCAGAAGGCAGATATAATTTCATAGACAGCATAATCCACTTTGCAATCAGTAAGGAATATCTGACTCTGTCTGATGTAAATCTATTGTCTTCCATTTAAAACTAATTTAAAAATTGCTTAATAAATAAAATAAAGCAGCGTTAATAGAGAGCCATTTAAAGGAGGCCAGTCCAGCATTTACAGAAGTAAATCATCCTCTGGGTGTGCAATCTGTGTATATCAGGGCAGGAATTGGGAACTGCTCATTTCTGCTCTCTGCACTACTGAAATCCATTGGATTTGGAGATGGTTACTCTGCACTGGCCCAGTTTAAAAGGATAATTAGGGCATGGCAGACACCTCTCAAACAGAAAAATTAGAACCAAGCATAAGATTGGGAAGGATCATGGCTAATGACATTCTAGAAAGCACAGAACGAAGAATCTGGCCTGTAATGTGTCTATTATTCAAATAAATATCCATTACTATATTGCCTTCACAGCTGTTCAACCGTGTGTCAAACAGGGGGTTGGTTTATCTCTTGTGAGAACAAGGTTTTCCCTTTTTTGTTCACTTTTTTGCTCACTGTGGAATGGATTATGCCAGAACAGTGTCCCTGGATGTCACTGAACAGCCCATGTGGGTCAGCAGGAATCCAGCTCTGGGCTGTCATGGCAGACAGCATGTTAGTTTATTTTTCCAAAGAATGCATAATTGTTCTTTCATTGGCCAAGTCTTATTTGCCTTACTCAGAAAATTCGCTTCCATAAAGTTTAATGGAACTAACCTTGATAAAGAAATACTTTCCATATTGGATTGGAAAGCACCCAAGCTTTATTTTTCCTGGTTTCACAGAGACTGAAACAAGAAAGAAAGATTACAGTTATTTTTCCAACATATCTCTTACTTGAAAAAGCAGTCACACATTCTCCTTTTGGAATACAATTTTTTTATTAGCTCATGCAAATTGTACACTGATTTTCAGAAGACAGCTAACCACTGCTGTCAGTTGTTGCTATGTAAATAAAACAGTCAATTAAATGACAATTGCTTTAGACTGTAATCAAAATCTCTGACATGTTATAACCAATCAAATGGTAAATATGCAAAGTTTTTAGGGTTTGGAATGTGATTTCACTGCCTCAATTAGAAACCTCTCAGACTCATTAATTTCCTGACTTTTTGCCCAGTTTAATCTTTCCCTTTCTCATTCTAGAGTAAAGATCCTTTAGTGCTGTCTACGAGTTACTGGGGAATCCCATGTAACCAATAATATCAGTGCTTAATAAATTGGATTGTTTTTATTGGGTAGCCTGAAATTTGACAGAATATTGCAATTTACAATTCCATAGTAAATAAATTATTCAAGGCAGAATGCTCAACAGGCGTTAATAATTTACGGCCTGAAAATGGTGTAATAGGCAATCTCTAATGGAAGAAAAAATAAAACATTGCAGTATATCTTCAATACTTAATCATGGTGTACTTAAGAAATCAAAGCCCGTTATTAAACTATGCTCATAAATGTTACTCTCACAGCAATTTATTTTGTTTTTCAAAAGATAGTAAATCTAATAAAACAAATTACTTCTGTGGATCTCGAGAGAATTCTGGTGTTTAGAAATTAGGAAATATATTACCTATTACAGAAAGAAGTTGCAAATTTATAAGTTATTAAGTTCCATTTAAGTCACAAAAAGATAAATATAACAAAGTGAGAAATACAGCCCTCAGAATATATGACATGATATTTTCATGACCTTTGAACCTCACAGTAGTTTTTCTGAAACTCTGAAGATTTTATATGAATTTAATGTTAGTTGGTATTTCTAAGAATACAATGCATAAATGTAATTGTCCAACAATAGAATATACACTGTGCAAATTTAAAACAGAAGTGTTTAAACAGATGTGTTAGGAAAAAATTGTCTATATGCATGGCAAATGATAATATTAGCAGGAAATGAATTGAATGGAATATTAAGAAGGAATAATTTTGACCAATATCAAAATTGTAGCTCATGTGCCTGTGGAAAAATGCATTGGGTTCCACTGTGAGAAGATGTAATTAAAGTTGTACATCCTCATTGCAGGAGTTAAGCAACCTGTGATCAAAGAAATGAAGCTTAACAGGTCCATTTTTAAGATATGGAAATGTAGATTTTTTTTTTCCCAAAAGGCTCTTTCAAGGCTCCTTAACTGTAACAGAAGTTCAAGGAGTTTCCTATTGCTGATAACTCTGTTCCCTCCAATAACACAGGCTTTAACCATTGCCACACAGGGGATGTTGTGGTTTACATCTGTAAACTTGGGAAATTTCAGAAAAATCTCAGCATTTGATATTGTTCTTTCAATCCGTCTGCAGCTCAAAAGTCATTTTCTGGTGTATCAGTTGTGATAAACACTTTTTGTTTTCCTCTTTGATTTTCATGTGCAACTTTCTAAAGAGATAAAACCTTAAGGGGATGATGGCAACAGCTAAAAGAGGAGGCAAAATATTCTCCCAAATACACCACCCACTCTTAGACTCTTTCCATAGAAACCAGCCCACAACAGAAATATACAGGTATGGAAATTCCTTGTTTAGATCATGAGCAAAAAACCCCCAAAACAACAAAAATGTAACCAGATAAATAAAATACCTACCCAAAAAAAAGCTCAACAAAAACAAGATCGAGAAAAACCTGTACATTCCTCATTATATGATAAAGAAACAATGCAAATTCAAGGGACAAGCAACCCTAACTATAGATGTAGGAAGCAGTTCTCCCATCTGTAGTGCAAAACACAAACCTTGCCCTCTCTTCCACCCTGCACCACAAATCTGTGGCATTAGGAATCTAAATTTCTAACTGAAAAAACACATTTTAGAAATCAGCAACAACAAAAAAAATCTGATCATTTCCTATTCCTAGTTCAGACATCCCCTGGTGTTTTACTTGTGTGAATTCCATTCTAAAGACTGTCATCATTCCCATATGCATTGGAGAAAATTTAAATGTGTAAACTGAGACTAAACTCAACTACAGAATCCAGCCGCTAAAAGTTTTATGCTCAAACACTGCGCTCATAACTCAGTGCTCAAGCTTCTAAATGTATTTTATGATCTGTACCCAGAATAAAACCTGGCTGTTGGACCTGGCATTAACAACAAATCATCTCTGATCTCACCAGTGAGATGTGTCCAGGAGACTCTGGAGGTTAAAAGCTGGAATGCTGTGATGCCCAGGAATTGTGATTATTCTGTTTGCTCAAAAGCAGCAGCTGAGCATGAGCCAGGCCAGTGGCCCCTGGTGGTTTGTAAAGAGGGGTTGATGTCCCTGTGTGCCCCAGGGAGGGTTCATGACTGCACCAGGCTCTGCCAGACTCGGGTTTGATGGAGAATGTCTTTGCTGAGTGCTGCTGGAGATGCCTCAAGGCAGAGGGTGCTCCTGAGTGTGTCAGATTCCAAAAGGGATAAACATAAAGGAAGAAGTTTTCTGTCAAAATGACATTTTTCATGCAGTTTAATAAATTTCCCATAAGTGCCATTTAGCCTATGACACTTATGACTTGGGTCCAAAGATTAGAAGACACTGGAGAACACTGATAAGAATCTTGTGAACACCTGAAAGGTGAAGTTAGTACAAACACAACTCCATATAAACCTTTTGATATGCAATATATCAATATATATCAATATAACTTAAGAAATCAAAGCCTGTTATTAAACTATGCTCATAAATGTTATTCTCACAGCAATTTATTTTGTTTTTCAAAAGATAGTAAATCTAATAAAACAAATTACTTCTGTGGATCTCGAGAGAATTCTGGTGTTTAGAAATTAGGAAATATATTACCTATTACAGAAAGAAGTTGCAAATTTATAAGTTATTAAGTTCCATTTAAGTCACAAAAAGATAAATATAACAAAGTGAGAAATACAGCCCTCAGAATATATGACATGATATTTTCATGACCTTTGAACCTCACAGTAGTTTTTCTGAAACTCTGAAGATTTTATATGAATTTAATGTTAGTTGGTATTTCTAAGAATACAATGCATAAATGTAATTGTCCAACAATAGAGGAGAGTTGAAGGAGAGATCCTTTCCCACATATACCTCTTCCAGATTTCATGGTTTTTTATAAGAAGGGTTCATCTCCAAATACTCTTAGAAATAGCTGTTTTAATTTTTTAATTTTTTTTTAATTATTGCCCCAAAGGATGCTTAAGTGCTTTCCAGCATTCATATCAACTAGTAAGAATCAGAGAAGTGCTCATAAACCTTAAGCAAAACGATAAGAATATACTAATAATGAATATATTTAGAAAGAGAAGGACCTTTCTGATGTGAGGAATTAGAAAATTTAAAAAAAATTTACTAGCCATGGAATGACCACACCACAAAAGACTTCAGAAATGAGAATTTTGATTCTGATAGTAAATTATCAGTAAGAGTAAGAATGTTTTCTCAGCTGAAATAATTTTCAGAAGCCTGTCCCATCTATATATTGCCTTTGGCAAGATTTAAGTTAAAATCTAATGCCAAAACCTTATGGAGGCAACAGTAATCCAGAACACAAATTCTGGTGTCAGGAATACCAGTAATAAAATGATGAATAACTTGATGACCAGTTCTGGTACTGAAATTTCATCTCCAACACATTTCTCTATGAAGGGAGAAGGAAATGAGATTAAGTGGTTTGACTTAATATGTGCTCCTAAATTCCTAATGGCAAAAGATTTTCTGATATTCCAATTACTGTTAAATGTTACTGCTTATTTAGTTTTTTTTTTTTTTTCGTATTTTGTGATATGTGTGAATTTTAACCTTTTTAGAGATTTAAAATAGTATGAATGGGGGAGAAATTGAACCGCCTCTCTTACATTTTTCATTTTTCCCACTTCACACTCCTTTAGTAACAGTGCCTCTTTAGATAGTGTCAGATAATGTAAAAAAAAACCAAGACTATTCCATTTAATCCACTTAATGTAAACAATTTTTAATTGTAGATTTCCATCCAAATCTTTAGTTATGCAAGTCCTCTCTTCCTAACCTCAGGTATTTGTAACACTACAAAATTATATTTGGATGAATGTATCTGAATTACAAGCTTCAACAACTCCTCAAAAGTTAAAGTGTCCAGCTCTATCTTTTGATTTTTCTTGTTGCTTAATGGGGTAAATTTTACTTTGGATGTATGAATAACTTTCTTATGGATTTTTGTTCTTTTTTTTTTTGGTTTGGGTTTGGTTGTTTTGGTGTCATTCTAGGAATTAGCTGTTGTGTCAAGGGCAGCTGTACTGAATAGCAAAAAAAAAATCCCTTTAAGTAGCTTGAAAAAGATGTGGTGCAGCACTGCACATTTCTAATGCCTGCAGAACCTGGCTGCGAGCTTTGCCAGTCTGGGTTGTGAATTTACAGCGCACAGCTGCTGCGTGCTGCAGCCTCTCAGCATTTTGTGCATCCTGAACAGTTTTTCCCTGCACAGTGCCCAGTCGCTGCTCCTGCCTGGCTCTGCAAAAAATCACATCTCCAATATTGCCTTTCACAAAGGTGTCAGTGCAGCCTCAAAATAACCAGATAAAGATTTTGTTCTTCCTTACCTGGTCACTCACTTACCTGGTTTTGCACTCTTCTTTTGTTTCTTATAATTAGATCCAAATCCAAAATCTGTAATAGAAGTGGAAATATTCCAGGACATTGTTGGTTGAAGTAACCTTTCAATAGACACAAGTAACCGCCACACCTCATAACTTTGAAAAAAAAAAATCTGATTTTCTCAGAGTGTAGATCCCATCCATTAATCCTCTTTCAGTAAGTCCAGCTATTTGTGCCAGAATAAGATAATACACAGTGGAATATTTGATAACCATCAGAGGCAGAGTAATAATTCAGTACTTTTGAGCAGCTTTTGGAGGCAGAAAAGTCAACTTATCTTTCCAGGCTAAGCCTCTGTTGCACACTCAGGAAATACATGAGATGTAAATTAAGGGTGAGTGACAACTTTTCATGGACAAAAAGAGAGAAGAAACCACTTGAGTGCCCAGTAGCCAATAAATCACCACAGTCCAGAATTTGCCATGTTTTATTCTTCTTGAATATTAACAGAGGTGGCTGGAAAAAGTTCCTCGCAGGAAAGTTTTACCTATGCTGCTGATTTAATCTAAGTGTTCTAAAATGGAGTTTCCTTTTCATTGTTTTTGTTTTCATGGAGGCAAGGTGAATAATCTTCTTAACTGAATGGTCTGCTGTCAAATTTGTAGTTCTCCTTAAAATAATTAACAGAAAAGCCACACACTCACATGAAAATATTGGACCTGTTCTTAGGTATTTCAAGGGTAAAAATAATTTAAATAAAATTTGTAAAAACGTGAAGAGGAGATATCATAAAATTAAACTGTTGGTCAAGCTAGGAATATATTTTCTCAGTACTCTTGATCCATTTTAAGAAGCACATGGTAAAGTTGTCTGCACTCTTCTTAAACTAATACTATTTTAGAGACCAATTCTAATATTTTATCTACTATAATTTTCTCTCCCACTAATGCATACAGATTTATCAAGTTTTCCATTGGATTCAGAAATAGGAACATGTTCTTTAAAGGCATAAGAAAGCAGAATATTTTGTGCAATACTTTAAAATTCAAGTTGGAAAGATTTAAAGGTGTTTCTTTTTCTGCCAATGGTATTTTCCTAGATAAAGTAAACACAGCTTGCATGAACCAGAGAGGTAATAGAAAAGATAATAACACTTTCTGCTTTGAATTAGATCCAACCATTTCAGTAGGGCAAAATTATCATTATCTTAAATGACTCAACTCATTTGTGTCTGGAATTTCAGAGCAGTGATTTTAAAGTTTTAAATTTTATAAGGTCTAAAATTATAGCTAAAATTCAATTGTCTATAGCCTTTCAATGATAAAAAGAAACAGTCCCACTTAATTCTCTATTAGCTAATATAAACTGTCTGGAATAAACATGAAGCCAGCTATCAAAGCATTTTAACCACACTTTGAGTTTTACAGCAGCACTTACAAAAATATCTTTTTCCTGATAGTTTGGCTACATACTTCACAATTTATTTCTTTTTTATAGTAGTGCAATGTTTCTCTTCTTGGGCTAATGTTGCATATTTTACTACCTGGAACAGATGTGTTGAAAAGCTTAAAAGGACAGAAATACCTTTTTAGTGCAGTTCAAGTGTTCACTTTATAAATGCAGGGTAGAAAATTCCTTGTCCCATTTTAGCAGCTCACTTATGTGGTGCAGCCAGATCACTGCAAAGACCTCTCAAAATTCATTTGAGAATCCTTCAATCCTTTTGCATCATGGAATATTCATGGTCTCTCTATGTATGAGCTTCTCTGTTTGCATCCTGGTTTTTTTACATCACCCTGCTCACAGAAATAAACAAACCCTTGGAATTGCACAAATTGAATTTCAATCAAGGGGAGAGAGGATAACTTTAAAGGCACTTAAATCAGATTCAGAAATCAAAACAGTCTATTTTTAGCCACGTGATATAATCATAAAGCTATGTTCCTGAAGTTTTTTAGGATGTCAACATTACAAAAAAATTAATTAAGATACTCATAAGATAAGACAGAGATGAAAAGGCTGAGTCATTTTTAGGTGTGTTTAAAAACACATAGATATAACTACTGTTTATTAATAGTTCCATTTTTGCTAATAAATGATCTCCAGTTCTTTCTGAAGCCCATGTGAGTGACTCTTGGCTGTACATGTCCCTCTAGTGGCACCACGTATGTAACAGAGAGCCATAAAAGCTTAGTCCTGTTCCTCATTCCTAATCCCTACAGCAGTTAAATCTACCCATTAAACAAGCATTTAAACTCATTTCATAGTCCCACTAACAGTTCAGATTGTGTTCACATTATTCACATCATGCATCTTTAAGATTAATCTGTTTCCCTGAAAAATTAGCTTGGTTGATATTGCTTAGTATTTGGAACAAGGTGTGTCAGGTCACCATTAGTTCTGAAATATTAGGAAGGTAAGGACTCTGTTCTCACCTGGTTTTTGCCTTCTGGCTATAAAATAATTTGAAATGGTTTTGTACTTTGTATTTTGAAAACTGCTTGTTTGAAGCAGTCAGAAGTAATGGATTTTTTTAAAGCAGCATCAGTGACAATATTTTATTTTACCTTTCTCATCTCCATGAGAACAACATTTGCCCTTAGGGCAAAACCCATTAACCTCTGCCTACTGTTACCTTTCAATATAGCATTAAGTAAACATTTCAGAATTAACAACAATCCACCTTGAAAAGATGTTTTAAAAATTCAGGCTTAGATATTAACAGCATCTGTGCCAAGGTACTTAAAATTCTTGCTTGAGTTATTATGACTGACTGATTATCCCATGATCAGCAGTTCAAACAGATTTGCTCTCTTTCAAAGAGTCTTTTTCTCTTAGAAGCAGTTTCGTTTCCAAATTGAAATGTCTAGTTTATACTTATTTAATTGCTGTTTATTGCCTTTTAGTTCCAGTGATTATGGACGTCTTTCAAATTCTGGAATTAAATAAACATCAGAGATCAAAAGATGAGGTTATTCTTAGTGTGTAATGCTAAATAATAATGTAAGATTTTAGCCACTTCTTCAGTTGCTAGGTTCTCAGATGCAACACCTACCCTTTATTATTGTAGTTTTCTCCTATTACATCAGCAGTTGATGACTGATGTAATATACTAAATATACAATAAGTATATTTAGTCATTTTTATTTACAGAAATATCTTACTCGTAACAGAAATAGTGTTGGCATCTAGGCAGACACTTAAAAAGGCTTTTTTTAGAGGCCATTGTAATTCATGTTCATTCTTATGCAATTATGAACAGTAATTATTAACAAAGCTGACAAAGTGTTTAAGGTGATTCACATGAAGAGATTTCAGGAACCAAAGTGGAACAATTTCTGTGTTGAACATATGAGGTTCAGGGGGTGGTTTTAATAATCTTTTAAAGATCGAATAATCTTTTTCAAGCTCAACTGTCCTACTGGAACACTGCCATTTTCCCCTAAATTCAGTGGACAGGATGGTCACAACTGATGCTTTGTTGAGAACTGTGGATTGGAGATAAAATCTACAGAACAAAATGTTGACAAACACACGTTCCCCAAAGCCTGTGAAGAACTTTGTTTACCCCCAGTCCCTCTGAGCCCTGACAGGATATTTTCAAATAGCCCATGGACATTGGTGATTTTTATTTAGCTTCCACAGCACCACAGTAAATTATACTGTGGATAAACCCTGGTGAATGGAAGCAACCATCCATCTAGCAAGGAGGTGTCCAAATCCTGTTCCACATTATTAGCAAACACTGCAAGGATTAGAAAGAGGCAGCCAGATGAAGCTGTGGCAGGGAAGGATCTTGGCAAAGTCAGGCAGAAGTTCTTAAGCTCTTAGGAAATAATGAGTCACAGCAAAGAAGAAGTCACAGACACCTGTGTAGAGGCAATCATTGGAAGCAGGGAGGTTTCAAAGTTTGAAGTAAGCTCTCTAAGGGGTTGGTAGCACAAAATTGTCATACATAACTGAGATTTTAATTTATTATTAGTAGTATTATCATTGACTTCTTTGCTGAAAGATAACTAAGCCCTCTCACCTAAATTTTTAACAGAAGATGGATTTTCTTGGTTGACTTCCTCCTAGATCTGTGACTTTACAAGAATGTGGTTTAGTAATTCCGGGGGGTTTGTCCTTTATAATGATATACTGTGTGATAAATTTCACCTCATTTGTACCAGATTTAACATCAGGGTAATTGGTTTTTTGGTTATTTCTGCTCCAGTTTATCTCTGACTGTCATGTACACCTGAACAGACCTAACCAAAAATATATTACGATGGAAAGTGGCATCTCTGTTTATTCAGAGCAATCCTCCTGTTCCAAAGACCCCTTACAGATCTGTCCTTTTAATTTGGTGGAAATTGAAGGAAGAAAACCTGCAATCTGACACTGTACCACAGACAGTTGATCAGTGTGGGTCAAATTAGAAAACATGCAGCCATTTCTTTCTCATTTACCAAAGTTTTAGTTAAAATCATAATAGCTTTGGCATTGAGAAACTCTGGAAGGTCTTTTGTTTCTTACTTCCCAGCAGTAACGTGCCCCATTTTTCCTTAATGTTGTGTGTGATCGGTCAAGCAGGAAATATATTCCAAAACTGTATTCTCACAGGAAAAAAAAAGTACTTAGAGGAAAGGTTATTGCAAGATGGATGGGAAGAGAGACATTCACAGTTCAGGAAAGGGATCAGACCTTTTTTAAACTTCCTGACCTTTGGTCACTCCCTGTTTGATCCATTCCTGACAATTGCAGCCTACATGATCTCTTCAGCTACCTGTGATTATCGCTGACTTCAGTGACAGTGTCACAGCAAAGGGTCAGGCCAGAATCGAGTTTGTCTTCCTGAAACCCACACAGCAAGTGATGCTGGCAATACTTTGCTGTCTCACTTGATTTTGGAGCCCTGAACAGGCACTAAACCCATAAACTTATACTAGCAAAATAGTAAATTTACAATGCTTACTTACAAGACTAACACTTAAATCTTTATTTGTAATAGTTTAGTCTTTATCGCTTTGACTGAAGTTATTTTATTAAAGTAAAAATGGAATTTCCAAGGTTTTATGAAATAGACTTGCAGGCACATAGCAACATTCTTTAATTCTCTTAATTCTTTATCATGAACAGCACTTGGAACCTCATCCTTGTACCCATCTGTTAATCACAATGTCCCAACCCTGCATCTAATAATGGAAATGCCTCATTTATAAAAACCATAAGAATGCAAAAAGCTGGGAAATTCACATATGAAAATTATGGAAGTAGCTAAACTTTGAGGATGTTCCTTCAGCAGTACATATCACTATTCAATTTGTTATCAAATTTATAATCTCTAAAATCTAAAAAGCTTTAAAGACACATAAATAAGTATTTAATAGTCTGTCTGGAGGAATAAACCCATGTCTCCCTACAGTTATGTGCAAAATTCTCTAGGAACATCCAAATGCATTCCTCAAATATCCAATAAATGAGTTGTCATTGATGGTGGAAGGCAATGTGATGTTCAAGCAAAGAGGTAACTTTTAGACCTTCTGACACTAATGAACATTGTGTTTAAAAGTGTTAGATATTTTGTGGATATTTTAAATTATTAAATTTTATGACATATTGCCATTTTGCAAAGTTTGCATCTCCATTCCAAGATGTCTTTTTCATGTTTTGAGGGCAAAGTAAAGGCTGCCTGAGAGATCCAAATTTACTGAAGTTACAGTGACTGGCTACTTCTATATGTCAGTGTGTGTGTGTGTGTGTCAAGGACAGATGTTTTCAGATCTGGGATAGTCCGTTTGATGCCGATACTTTTCCCAAATTAGTTGCAATATTTGGTGTAGAATTTAGCACCAAATGATTGCAGCATATTAGTTAGGCGGTGTGATGAAGGACCTTTGCATATAACTGAAAATAATTTGATTTATCATTTGTGGGAGTTGTTCAGATTATATCACCTATGTTGACACAATCTTCCCCCTGTGCCTCACGCATGATGTAGTTATTGCATCCTTTACCATAATTTTATATGAGAATTGGTTCTTGTGGAGGAGGTCAGATCAGCTCATAAAGAAATGGATGTATCACTCACATCACACCAGTTGGTAAAATCGTGCAAATATGTACAGGAGTCACTGTTCCACCACAACATTAATCTGTGGTAATGGCAAACACATCTGCTCAGGTGCCTGAAGCAATTCCTGCATTAAGCTGCAGTTGGATAAGGGCAAAATGATCCATCTTTATAAGCCTGGTTGTTTGCCTTTATTGTTATTTGTACTGAGCCAGCGTCAGTGCTTTCTCATTTTCATGTACAAGGCAGAAATACCAAAAGGGAAAAACAATCAGGGAGATTTGAATCTTTAAGTACACACAGTAGTAGTTCAAGTAAAAGAGTATATAGCCACAGGGTTTGATTTCAGAAGCAATATCTACTAAATGTGAAAATGTTTCCATTTTTCTAAAGCATTATAAATCGCAAGTAGGGTATTTAGATGCAGACAGCTTCAATTTGTCCATAGCTAACACCATACAAAAGCAAAACTCCAGTTTCATCAAAACCTACATGAGGAATTATTATTTCTGAACTCACTTTTGGTTTCACCATTTATATGGATATGGTATAAGTTTTAAGTTCTTGCCTCCTCACAAAAGGGTCCAGATTTAAGTCTCTTGTAAAGTTGTAAATATGGGGGGAGTGTGTTAAGGTTTAGCAATAATATTTCAATGGAAACCTCAAATGTATAATTATAAGCCCTGTAATTAAAACAGAGCCTATAATCTTTTTAGTGTCACCCAAAATGTTAACAGCATTATCATTTCACTGTCGGTCATGGTCGCATTTACTACCACTTCTAATGGAAAAAAAGATATCATACTGCCATCATTAAATGGAACATGCATGTTCTCAGAACCTAAGAGGATTTAGGTGCTGTTAACCCTAAATTTTCTAATTTGCAGGAGGAGTTATAACACAGCCTTGTTGTGTGTCCTGACTTCACCATCCCCATACCAAAGGGATCTTTTGGATAGAATGAGTAGAATCTGGTTTACTCTCTAGTAACTACAAGGCTTTTGCCTCCTTTTTTCCAGAACGTTTTGTTTATTTTATAATTTTGAGACCTAACTCAATTTGCAATCACTGAGCTGGAATTATTTAATTTAGTGAGATTGATAAAACATTTCTATAAAAAGTTTACTTGTTTTGGACTTCAAAGTTTGATTAGTCTGTAATTCTGGTCTCTCTTGCACTTTAATTCAGATGCTACACATGCACATCTACATCTCTGAAAATACCTCTGCCAACACCACGAGGAAAACTGGCTCCTTCACTCTCGACAAGGCCAAAATATTTACTTTTTGTGGTCTAGATGTTCCAATCCTCTCCTTCAGGATCTGTGATTTAATTAATTCTTCTGTTTTTATCTGGAATCCCTGTGCTTTGCCACAGCAAGATTACACTCGCTAAACTTAAATATTGAAAATATTCCCTGCCAAGCAATTTGTTACTCTTGAAAGATTTCCAGGACAATTTTATTAATATTAATCTTCCTTCAAAACATGAACTTAGACTGTATCTACTGCTTTGCCTATTTATCCAAATAATCAGATTTATTTGAAGAAATTGCAAGTGAAAAGCATGGAAACTAACTTGTTTGTAACACAGCTTTAGAATTTGGATATATTGTTTATTTTATAAATTACTAAGGAAAGGTAAAACGAAATACTGGAATTAAAGAAGTGTTGGCATGTGGGTATTTCTGCAACATCAATATGTAAAGTTTGAAAAATGCCTACAAGTTTTTGTACATTATATAATCTAACCTTGTTATAGTGAAAAAATAATTTGAGGCATTTCTAAGCCTGTGCGTGTAACAAGATGGGGATGAAACCATACTGCACTTTTTATCAGTAATTTCCCCAAAATGTGGTTTACTCTAATTGGTTCATTTTTGCCTAATTAAATTGCACAAGGCAGTGTAAGAATTAGTGTGCTCACTAATAGGTCAGAAGAGGTGCAAACATACACAAGCCAACTGAAAAGAAAAATGTAATCTAGGAAGAGAACTTAATTAACAGGCAACACTTGGCCAATGACTTTCCTGTATGTGTAGGAATCATTGCCTATATTAAGTGTTGTGCAGCACTCTAAATTCACAACTTAAGTGTTGACGTTGTTCTATAATTCAAATAATATTGTAAATTCAGAATTCAATTAGGTATCTAGCCTACTTTTGGTATTCTTGTCTTTCTAGAAGAACTGTTGGGATAGTAAATTTTCTTTATGACTCTCATACCTTTTTCTTTCTTTTTTTCTGTATCCACAATAGGAGAGGAGATAAGCCTCAAAATTAGTAAACTTCTACTTTGCTTCCCTTGATGTGGGATAGAAAATAGAAAATTGTCAAAATCTGCAAATACTTAAAAGCACTTCATGTGAATTGCTGTACATACCATGAGCATATTTGGGGACTGTTGTAGGAAGAAGAAATATTGATAACAATCTGGTGTCAGCCTGTCATTAAACACACCAAAAATAAGATGTTGCTGAAGTAAAAGGCCTGCTCATTCAAACAACAACAAAAAAAGTGTACAATTCTGCAGACACAAGAATATAATGTATAACAAAATGGAATTCACTTTCATTGTTATGGGAAAGTGTCATTTATAACTGAAAAAAACAGATACTATTGGAAGGTTCATTTCTGTTACACTGCCAAATCAGCAGTGTGTTCTATTCACTAAAAAAGCTCTTGCTCAGACTCCAAGAGATCAATAATACATTGTGTTTTCCTTAGTATACAGGTTGTAGTTAAAGTCAGCAACTGTGAGTGCTACTCTTTAAAAAACCCTAATGCAGGTGTCTTGGTGCAAACATCACAGCATTTTTAACATCAGCAAATCCTAATGAGTGCTGCATGGAAGAGGTGTTTTAAGTTTAGTGTAAATCTGTTCTTGGTCAGTGTCCTAATTAAAATGTTTGCTTTGATCACCTTAAAACAGAGACAGCAAAGAGTGATGGTTCAAAGGACTAATACACAATAGACCATTATGAGAAATGTAAATGAAAACTTAATGGCTTTTGTTTTGTTTTTTTTTTTTGTTTTTTTTGGGAAAGTCAGAGTTTCATTGTAATTAACAGCACTAAACATAAGCAAAGTATAGTTAATAACACAAAGGAAAAAAGGACAACCCATTATGTGTAATTTATATCCTATATTTCCTGTTTGTTTTTGTTATTAACAGAAAGATTATCCCTTTATTTAAGAAAATAATAAAAATAGAACATATGTTTTTCTGTTCACAGGGCAGATCACATTTTGGCTTGTTTTAAAAATGGTAATATATGGAATTCCTTGCTTCTACAAAGACATGCTCTCCAGAAATCTGAAGATGAAGGTATTCAAACTGTGGTTCCCCTTCTTTATCTTACCTGATGCAATCATCCTGTTTAATACTTCTAAGTTTGTTATACAAAGTGGCATAAGTTTCAGGGGGAAAAAAGTAAAAGTAGGAATCTAGTTTTTTTATATTTAATATTTTTGCCATCCTTTATTGCATTTAGTATGTTTGCATACATCTAGAAAAGCACAATGGTTAAGATTTTATTTGGAATTCAGAATAATACACAAAGTTATAAAAATTAATCTGTGTGTAGATGAATGAGCACTGTTCTTACAAAGTTGTTCCCCTGGAAATCCTGTTAAAATTCAAATTAAAAGCTAGTGCAGGGACACTGTGGAGGGAATGCCACCCATCCTTTTCAGCTGTTTGGTTCCCCAACAGTTTGCTGTGACTTGCGGAGTTCAAGGCTGGCAGGAAGCAAAGCTGTGAGAGGAAACACACTCATTTGGTCTGTGCTCCTGTCACATCTCTCCCTGCCTCCTTTTTGTATTCAGCTGTAGTCTGACACAACTGTTTTAAAAGCAACAGAAATGGGAAGCCAGACCTTCCAAGCTCCTTGAAGAGGGAATTGCCTGCCTGATGTGCACACAGGTGTACGTGAGGATGCACAAGTGCTCACAAGTGTCTGGGGAGTGCCTGCACAGACATAAGGATATAAATACACATATAAACACATAAATGCACGTGCTGCTGGGGTTGTCTGGGAAAAGCCTGGTGTAAAACTCCAAATCTGTACCATGCAACAGCAGAAGTGAGGGAAGGAACCTAAGTTCACTTTTGCTGTGCTAAATAATTGGCCTTTCCCACTGATGTGGGAAAAGGTTTTGACTGCTCCAAATGACTCATCTTCACCTGGGGCCCTTTCCACAGGATGTCCTGCATTAATATTTTATGGCAGTCTGGCTGGGAAGCATCCTACTACTCAACCAGGAGCTGCAAAAGAATTGAAGTCTGAATTCTCACCTCTTACCCAAAAAGTGAACCTTGGTAAGTAGTTTGTGCTACTTTCCTTTTGGCTGTGCCAATTCTAAACCAGAACAGTGTTGAGACTCACGGTGTCAGAATAATTTGTGTTGGAAGGGATCTTCAAAGGTCACCTAAGCACCCAAACTCTATAAATTTAACTTTCTCCTTTTACCTGACATTGAACCTAAGACAAAATATTAATCACTTTTCACTATTTTGAAATATTTCCTCAAGCTTTTCTTGTTGAGTTTCTTTATGAGTAAAAGTTTTCCTTATAGAACATTGTAAACAGATACGAAATATTGCAATGTTGGAGGCTCACTGGACTCTTTAAAGATCCTTCCAAATACCCACAAATAAGTATTTCTGTGTTGCCTTTGCTCATTGAACAACTCCTCTAAAAATAATCCTTGAATTAATAACTTTTAAAATATTCTTTATTCTTGCATTACAAAGCTCAGTGTTCTCACACAAAGCTTCTCTGAACATCCATTTAGGCACCTCAGCAGGAACTTTGCTATTCTCTGGTGTAGACTCCTGTAGCTGCATTACCCACTCACTTCAATGGGATTTTTGAGCACTGGGAAGCACTGGGAATTAACTTTTTTTTTTTCCCCTCTTGCTTGTGGATTTAGACACCTGGTTTGATTCATATTCAGAAATTAGGGTATCAGTATCTTCCTTTGGGTTGTTTCTTTTTTTTTTTTTTTTTTTTTTCTCCCTGCCTTTGTATTAGAATGATGATGATGATAATAATAATAATAATAATAATACGATAATAATAGTAGTAATAATAATAATAATAATAATAATAATAATAATAATAATAATAATAATAATAATAATGACATAGGCCAGGATGTGGAGTGTGGTGGGAGTGCGGCACTTCCACAGGGCAGTGCCCATCGCAGGTGCCGGCGCACCTGGGCGGGGGGGATGTGAGCAGCGATCTGATCTGATCAGATCAGATGAGCACACACACATCCAAGTACCCGGCGGAGAAATTATTCAAGGAAAAAAAAAAAAAAAAAGAGTAAATGTTCCAGGGTTCCGGGGATGCCCGGCCGCGGCCGGCTCACGCTCGTTTGTCCCTTGCATGCCCCGGCCGTAACTTTCCGGAGCAGCAGCAGCGCAGTGTGGCCCCGGGCGGGTCCCCCTGTCCCGGTAGCGCCGCTGCCACCCGCGGGTGGGGCCCGCACCCCTCGGAGCGGCGGCCGCGGCCCTTCCCGAGCGCTCTGCCCGTGCCTGGTCCGCGCACCCCCTCTAGCGCCGAGCCCGCCGCACTCGGCCCGTGCTGCCGGCAGCGCCGAGGCGAGGGGGCGCTTCCCGCGCCCGCCTCACGCACCGCACCGCGCCCCGCGCTCCCCTCGGGCGGGCGGCTGAGGAGGGGCCGCCGCTCCGACGCTCTCCTTCCATCCCTCCCTCTCGCCCTCCCTCTCTCGCTCCCTCCCCCGCTGCCCCCGGGCGCGCCGGGCCGCCCGCTGGCTGGCGGGGCGCGAGTGCCGGAGCGCCCCCGGCGCGGGGCCGCGCTGGCTCCCGGCGGACCCGGCACCCGCCGGGCTGCGCGCAGCGGGGCGGCCCCGCGGCCGCGCCGGAGGAGGGGGCGAGCGAGCGCTCCGCGGGCGGCAGGGGAGCGGCGGCACCAAAAAACTGCAGCCGGCAGCGCGGCACGCAAATCAGGAGGGAGCAGCGAGCATCACACCAGAGCCGCCTGGTTTCTGATTGCTCCGCGGCAGAGGGGGAGAGACAGAGACTGACTGAGAGGGGCGAGCGGCAGAGCCGGGCACGGCGGCGGAGGGTCGGGGATGCCGCCCCGCAAGTTTCCTTGATGCACTGGGGAGCGTGAGGAGGAGTCGCCGACCGTTGTCGCCCTCGTCGCGCTCCACCTGGGGAACCTGAAGCCCCTCAGCGCTTCCTCCGGCCAGGAATGCGGGGCACCGTGCGGCGCGGCCGGGGGAGGAGGCTGCTGCCGCGCCGGAGGCTGCTGAGGCTGCCAGGGGCGCTCCTGCGGGGCTGAAGGTGCCACCGGCCCGAGCCGGCGGAGGGAGCGGGGCGCGACCCCCACCCTCCGGCCGCCACCGCCTGGAAGTTGCCGGAGCCGTCCCCGTGCCCAGCGCCGCTGCCCCTCGCGGCAGGGCGGCAGCGGGGGTCCCGGCGCCCTCCGTGCTGCCGCCTGCTCCGGGAGCCCGGCGGTGGATGCGCCCGGCCCGGCCCGCGCAGCCCCGGGCGGCAGTGCCGGCAGCGCAGCTCGGCGGGGCGGCGGCGGACCCCGGCGGCCTGAGGGAGCACGGGCAGCCTCGGCGGGCCGAGGTCGCGGGGCGCTCGGCGGGCACCAGCCATGGGGTGTAGTGAGGCGAGGGCACTGCTCTGGAGAGTCGGCCTCCTCCTCCCCCTGCTGACAGCGCGCCCCGCCGCCGCCGGGCACGTCGCCAGCAACCACGGTGAGTGAGGGCGGCCGCGGGTGCGCTGCGGGCCGGGCTGCCCGCAACTTTCCGGCGGGCGAGGGCCGTGCGGGCATGGATGGAGGGAGGGGTCCGCACCCGCGGACGGGGATGCGGGACCGGGCGCCTCCCGGCGGCCAGCCCTTCCTGCCGCCCCAAAAGTTGAGGTTTGCGGCCGGAGGAGCAGCGGGGCTGCGCTGCCGGGACCCGCCGGGGATAACTCCGCGGCTGCCGGGAGCTCTGCGCTGTGCCCCGGGCACCCTCGGCCGCCGGGGTGTGCGAGTGAGAGCAGGGAAGCGAAAGTTGCCTCCCGGCGCGGTGGAGCGCTAGCATCATTTTATTTGAAGTGTAGGTTTAAGGTTTGCTTCGGTCCTGCGGAACGCAGATCCTGTAGAATGGGTTTGTGAGAGCTCATCGCGCCTTAGGGGGAATTGCTGCTGTTGAGCGAACTGTTCAAAGGTGCCTGACTGCCCTTAACACCTAATTTCTGCATACTCCTCGGTGATTGTCTGAAAAACACCCATTTAAAAGCTTTGTAACAGGTGCATGCTTATCAGGTCGCTCCGAAGACGGTATTTTAATTCTTCAGGTTGTAAGGTGTGCGTTTTAGAAAATTACGTTTGGATTAAGAAGGGAATCATCCTGTTCTTAGGAATAAAAATGCATAGCACGCCCAGAAGATACAGTATTTTGTTAGGAAGAACTAAAAAAAAAGAGCCCAGACCTGATTATGAAACATCATGTTTCATGTTATCAAGCATCTGGATAGAGCGGAGAATTTTCTGAACTGCTTGTTTTATGTACATCTCTATTTCAGTTGCAGAGGATGCATCTATTCCCACAATATGAGTGGCTTCTGTACCTTTAACATTATTTTTGCACAATTTGGCTTTTTTGAGGTTTTAGTGTGATGTGAGTGAAACTACAGGAACTGAAGGGTAGCTCTGTGTTGCTGCTGACAGAAATTGCGATACCTGCTATGTTGTAAGGAACGCTGAAATTGACAATGGTGCAAAGTAACAGTGAAAGAAAACAAACTGGGTTTAGGCATGGAGTACTATCGAGCATACAGTTCATGTATTTTCAGTTTGGTTCTGCAGTCTGTTTTCAGTGCTCTTTGTATCGACCTCAGTAACAGTAAAATCAGAGAATAAGACCTCTAGAAAACAGGGGAGAAGTGTAGTATGGCCACAAAGCCCCTGTGCCATCAGGATGAGTTATGGCAAGGACATTCCAAGTTGGTATGATTCCTTTACCTCTCCCATGCTAAAGGTGATGAATGATTCCAGTTGGTAATTGTAGAGCCTACAATCATATCAAGGCTGATTTTTGCCCTTTCTTATGTTTTGGAAGACATCAGACTCCTACAGTGGCACAACCCAGATTTCCTTTGATGTCACAGGCATTAGTGCCTGCTAATGTCTGCTGCATTATCACAAGGCCTGACACCACACATGCGTACAACTTAAAAAAATATATATTCTTGCTGTTGTAGGATAGCTTAGGTAGCATAAAAGCATCAAAGGCAAAGAGTTTTATCAATTAACGCAACTCAGTTTAGGTTTCTAAACCAGTATTTGGTATTCTGGGATTAGGTTAGTAGTGTTTAAATAGTGTTTTAAAAGTGTTATAATGGTGTTTTTAAAGGACGGGGAAGACAGTTTCCAAAAGTCTGTCAGGGATGAAGTGGTTTCTTGATGTTGATGTAACTTTTCCCAACAAGTCCAGGTGTTGTGATGTTGGCTGCAGAGAGTACTGGTGAATTTCCTAATTTCTGAGGAACTTCTTTTTCTGCACGTTGCTTCTAAACTTCAGTGAAACAAGTAGCCTCTTACCCTTGGTACTGCCATATCACCGTAGAAATCAAATAATTATAACTCAAAAAACCCCAAGTGAACTGAAAATGGACTGAATTAATACAGGTGCTTTCATACACACCCCCACACCTTGTTAATAAAATGCTAGCAAAAAGAGACTGCTTTTAATGATAACTTTCTCTAAATCCAGGCATTGAAGGAAAGGACATTGCTGCAATAAAAGAGTTGCCTATTGTATAAACACTTAAATGTGGAAGGTTAAAGTGCCAGTTACTAATATTTGGAATCCCAGTGGCAAAAAATTTTTTTAAGATCTTGTGAGGAAACATAACTTCTTTAAATTTTCCTGAAGTGATATTTTCAGCATGCATGTCTTGAAAAACATCTTTGCAAGAATTGCTGTTGGATTTTCACTAACAATTATTATGATGATATATCAACTTTGCAATCTGGTATATTTCATCATCTATTTTGTGTGTAGAAACATACCAGCATTAATAGTAAATTGCAAAGGAAGGTCTTGTTTTGTCTCTTGATGGTTTGGGTGAAAAGAATGGATTAATAGGTTTATTAATCTGACTTGGTAAACTGACAGCCCTTCCACTTCATTTTTAATGGTTTGTGTCCTGTTATTAAAGAGGGATTTTCAGAAAAATAATATACTCTGGTCTTATAAATTGTTATTATAACCATCTTGGATTAATCTTTTTTGGTCTTGTCAAACAGAAAGAAAGAATTTTTTTTTTATATAGCTGTAAGGCTCTTAGGTTGTCATTCTTCACCCAGTAAATCAATGTGTGGTGTCTTAGAGAATTTGTAGCAAGGCAGGCACAAACCATACTATTGGCAGGGAAGTAAGTTTGCTCATTTATCTTCACGGAAGGAATGGTCAGTTCAAAAACATATTATGACCATGCCAAGGGCTAATTTTTACTGCTCAGAAAAACCTTCTAGGGTTTGGAATTGCCTAGGAGGAGTAACCACTGCAGTGTGTGGCAGAACTGCTTGGAACAGAGGGCTCAGTTAATGGTGGAGGTTGAGTGCTTGCATGTTCATACCAATTTTCAGTGGTTGTCCCTCACATGCAGAATGAACAGGCTGCTGTGCAAGGTTTCAGTGTGCTGTGGTGTAGCTTTGTTCTTTGCCAGAACACCATGAATTGAGCAATTGCTGTCAGACCTAAAATTACAGATAATGGCATCTTACCTGTGCAGCTCCTTGTGCAAAACTTGTGGGAGCTTTCAAGATAAAGGTCACACCAGGTGATGGCTCAACAGTTTCCTGGGCCAAGCGTGGACACATAAATGTTTCTACATATAGAAAAATCAGAAACAATATTTGTTTCTATGTATATGTCAACCAGAAAGAGTTTCTGTACCCTGGCTCCTTTCAGGTTGTATCTGCCATTATGTATCACCAGACAATTAATTCCTGAAGCCAACTATAGAACTTGCAGAGTTTATAATGAGTCATGTCTTTCAGTGAGGTGTAAAAAAGCTGCTGCTTTTTCAGTTTCCAGGTATCATTACTTGTCAGGTTATGCAAGCGTGGCCTTTTTATTCATACCTCTAAAAGGCACCTGCATGCATTTTTCTACTCTTACAAAAAAAGAAGTTGAGGTAAGAAATATTGTCAAATGTCAGTTCTGAAATTCATACAGCCTTTATTTTCACAATGATTACACTTGATGTAAATTGGGTAGCTCAAAGTAGATAATAAAGCTTTTTGATTCTGCTAGTGAAATATCAGGTAGATTACTAATGACCTTGAGGCATTCATCAGTTCAAAGAAGTTGGCTCATTTTCATTCACATATTTATTTTTACAGAAGTGCAATCTAGACACTCTTTGTGAATACAGAATTCAGATATTTTTTTCTGTGGCAATAAGGAGACCAAGGACTAAGTGTGGAGAAATTGAAATTCTCTCTGAATGAAGCTGATGTTTTACTGCTAGGAGATATCTCTTACTTTGAGAACTTAAAGTACTGTGGAAAGGCTGTGCTGCTGTTTGTTTTGTGCTAGTTCTGGGGAATTCTGATGTTCAGTTGTCCAGCTCATGTTTTAATAAGCATTTACATCATTACAGAAACATGAGAAAGTTAAATAAACATTGCAGTGAATGTGTGTCATTTTTATCTACATGCTTTTCAGCATGTAGATAAAATCATGGGCAAAATCATATTTTAGTTTCAAGTTTTTAAGAAACTTTTAACAGTATTTTTAGCCATGTGTAAAATCCCACATCCATATGGACTTGTGTGCTAATGAAGGCCTGGGAACCTCTGCAGTTGTAGATATGCATGAAATTACTTGTTATCCAAGAGCCTCCATTTGTATGCCATGAAATGAACAGATTTGCAATTAATGGTGCAGGATATATTCCTGGTGTTGTATTTGGCAGTACTGAGGGCTGTCTGGATATTTTGTTAATTTTTTTTTGTTTTGGACAAATGAGAATGATTGGTATGGAAATACTAAATATTAAGAAATGCATAGCTTAATCAGATGCAGTTTGAAACCAAATCACTACAGTAGTTTTCATGTAATTTGCAGGAGTAGAAACACCACAGAGGAAATTAAGTATTTCCTGAAGTTTACCAGTTTAACTCTCTGGTCAGACATCATTTTCTCTGAGAGGTCAGAAAGTGTACTGAGGAAAAAGAGAGAAGGGAAAAGCATATAGGAAATCGAGGTCTTCTTGTTAAGATCTTCTCTGCCTTTCCAGATAGATACTTTTAGATCTTAACTCTGTTTGAGGGTTTGTTTAGGGTATCTGATGTTGAAATTTTCTCTTGAGAATTTTTGAGAAGTCAAAAAGTTCAGTAAGTTGTTTGTCAGTAAGTTACAGAGGAAGTCAATATCCATTTTGTTGACTTTTTTTTTTTTCCATGAGAAGTCTAATGTTTAAAAACCTCATTTAACTGATTAGGGTTATGGAGAAAATTATGCATGTGTACAATATGAGAAGGATTTGATTTTTCTTAGATCCCAATATAGCATATCTGGGTTAGGATCTGTTCCTATTGCAGCTGTGTGTGTTAGCTGGAATGTTTCATTAGCATCCTTGGATTTCCCCAACATGACAATGACACAAAGATGAGGCTGGCCTTGTGTTTGATATGCCCCTTAACATGCTGAACTCTGTGACGGAGAGAATGAAAAAATGGATGAATTATTTGTCCATAATCTATCCTGATCTCCAGAAGCCATGTTATAATGCAGGAGAGGTCAACAAAAAACTATCTGTTGTGAACAATTTGCCTTCAGAAGCTGGTTTTTAACTTGTAAATGATATGTCAGTCTTTCTGATAAGGTGTTAGAACTGAGAATTACTGCTGAAAAGATGTCTCTCACATGATAAAACCACAATTTTTTTTGCAGGATTTCTTTCTGAACCATACAAAAACGATTAAACAGTGAAATTAGCTTGTTTGTTTCTCATAATCCTCTCAGTCTTCCTAAGACTTATTCCATCTATCCTTGTTTTAGTTCCAAGGATGCTTTCATTATCAATATTGCAACACCTTTTGTGTAGCTCAGCTATTGATCATTGCCACATCTAAGAACCAGTCAGTTCCAAATAATCATTAAGGAGAAGTCACTTCAGTTAATCCAGCAGCCATTTGTGACCTCAGCGCTAATTTTAATGTACAGAGCAAAGCTTAGAGACCAATCTTGTCTTTAAATAAACTGCATGTTCTGTATTTGAAGCTGGCTAATCCATTGTACTAAAAAACCCAAAAAGCCAAACCAAAACAAAACACAAAATTGTCTCGACAAAACCCAAACTAAAACCTTCTAAAGATTTTTCTAGTCAACTGATTTGTCTCACTCATACAGCGTAATACTTCTTGAGGTCAGCATTTCTCTCACTTATTGATACTTGTGTTTGGACTAAATTCTGTCATCCTGTTAAAGAAAAAAAAGGTGCTGAATACCTTGATAATTAATAATTAGAGATTTGCTAATTTTAATAAATGAAAGTATTTTAATGAGGCTGTAGATAATTTTATAGGTAATAAAAAAACCTCTGCCTAAACAATGCATGGATATTTCGCCCTCTCTGGTTTATGATACTGTACAAGCAGTTTTCTGCTCTTTAAACAATTGTTTTACAGTAGGTCATAGTACTCCTCCACCTTCAAACCAGCAGCTACTATTACTTTCTTTTATGGATCTGTCCCTTTCTACATAAAGCATCAGTGTTTTTAAAGATGGTTAGGGGTATTTTGATCTTTAAATTAAGACTAGATTTAAGAAAATGCTGCTATATTATTGACATTTCTTTTGACAGTCTAGTAGGGTCAGGTCCTTAAAATTCAAAAGCACTTATTCATGAGGAGATTATCTTGAAAATAAAATTTCCTTTCTGTAGAACAGTCGGAGAGTTTAAAATGTATTTTGTCTCTAAGTAGAAATTCCTGGTTTGTGTTTAGGTAGATTTCTGAGAAGCTGACAGATTTTTTTTTCCCTCCTGAGAGATGGTTTTGTTTGCTGTCAGTTGACTGAGTCCCAGACACTCTTTGAAGGTGTCTGGTGCTTGCTGACAGATTCTCCAAGAGGAGCAGCATCCCGGTAATGAGGGGAGGTGGGACAGCACGAGCAATACTTGGGTGAGAAGCAGTGCCATAAACACAGCAGTCCACAGGGAACATTTTCATCTGTGGGTGTGTTAACTGCACTGACAGCGCAGCTTTCCTTGGTGCCAGCGTGTTTTTGTCATTGCACAGGGTTTAGACTGAAGCAGTGCTGTGTCACTTGAGTGCAGAAGGAAAGGTGGGCAGCAGGCCCCGTGTGTAACAGCCCCTGAGGAGGTGCTCACACACACAATGAGAACACAGTTAAAAGGTGAATTTGCTGGGAGCTCCACTGCCTCAATCCACTTAATGGCTTCTGCACCTAGAACAAAAGGGGAAAAGTCACATCCAGCAAACAGTATCATTGATGCATGTAATGAGTGATTTGTTTTGGCTGGGGACCCTTGGTTAAGAGTGCACTTGCTGCTGTAATTTGTATTCTCTGACTGCTGGTTGCTTCTTGCTTAAAATAAAGGAATAGAAGAGCAAATTAGAAAGCATTCCATAAGATAATTCACTAGCATTTTAATCTGTGACATTCTTTCTGAATGTCCCCAGGCTAATTTTCTCAGTGGGTTTCACTTGCTGTTCTAAAATAAAATTTTATAGGAAAAAAATTTTGCTAAAATTTAGAATTGTTCAAATATATTTAGGACATATTAAAATCAAAGGGGACCTAGTAATTTTCTTCTGTAGTGCTTCCATTATTTGTGGCTGGAAATTGATTGCATGGAAAGCATTTGGACAAAGGATTCAGATTTCAAATTGTGGTTTGAATTCAGCACTTTGTTCTGCTGAACAAAGTTGGACCATACAAAATTGCACAGTCTTTTACTCTCAGTTGTGTGTGGCTGCTAAAGACCTTTGAAAAGGAAAGCAAGGGAAATGTAAAACCTTTTTTTCTGGTAGATTGCTTTTGTTTGTATTGCAGAAGTTGCTAAACACTTCCACACCACAATGATACAGTAGAAACACCCACTTAGAGGGTTATTTTAGATTTAATAATTTAGTTTAGCTGACTTAATTTTTTAGAGGACCATTTAATTTAGGTAAACATGGATACTGTTAGCATTTAGGAATGGAGAAATGTTATGAGAGCTGTGGCACACAAGAGCTTCTCAGCCAAAGTCTCTCTCAGCCTCCATCAGATGCAATGGGAACCCAAACTCTGTTGCTGTTTAGACAGCTGTAGAAATGCTTACCCTGTGATTTTGGTCTGTGGAAAAAAGTCATGAGGTTACAGATTTCCAGACACAGAATTTCAGAAAGAGTTAAGCAAATTATCTTAATATCAATGCACATTTCAAGGTGAGGGTAAGAATTTGCCTTTTTAAAATGGTGGTGTTGTCAAAGAAAGAGGAGCGACTGGGTGCACTACACAGAGGAAAAATGGTCCCCTGGAGACAGGTATCAAATAAAAACTGAATCTGAAGAAATCTGGGATTACAAAAGGCCACCAGGAAATCAGATGTTATTCCCTGTCATTTCAGTGTTGCTCTTGATGTAAATAAATATAGTGATATATATACTTTTCTACTGATTATCTAAAAGGCATCTCATCTAGTGTAGAAAGATGAATGCTGGTGGTTGGAAGGCATCCAGCATTTTTTGCCACTGTTGTTATCCAAGGCTTTGTGCAAACTTTAGGCTGCATGCAGAGCTCTTTTTCCAGTGTTGGATCTCTTCAAAACTACTATTCTTTTGCGAAAGCCTTCGTGTTTGTATAGCAATGATCTGAGTAGAAGAGTTGAAGGCCGAAGCTTTTAGTTCAGGGGACCAGTCTGTGACATCCAGTGCAAATCCCAAAGAATTAGTTTTTGATATGCTCAGATGTAGGTGGCAGAGGTAGATACAGCACCTTGGCTTTCAGTGTAGTCTTCAGTGAAACTTGTTATTTTTCTTTGTGTCTGTAACTAAGTTGTTCTGTGCTAGGAACACTGTCTTGCTATTTTAAAAATCTGTGATATTCCAAAATTCAGTTTCTCATAATGCTGACTGCAGATGAAGTAGGTTTGTAGCACACAAATTAAAGACCTGAAACTTTTTTGCCATTTTGTGTAGCTGGTCTCTTAAAGCCTTCCTGAGGGAACCTGCCAGCAGGAGCCTTGGCCAGCTGGGCCTGGGAGCTGTTTGACTCCCTCTGTCATGGGAACCAGCTCTCTTTATGGAGACTCTGAGCCTCAGGGACTGTTTCAGCTCTGCCTTGTCTCGACTTTTGGGTGTGGGAGTTGATAATCCCATTAGTGCAAAAATGTAGGTAATACAAATTTTCCTCCTAGAAATTCTGTATTTTGAAAGGTTCATTTTTTTTTCTCTGCTTCTTCACATATCATTCACATAGGGTGCTTTATTTAGACTGACAATGCAATCCTCTGCTAAATCACCTGAATTACTTAAGGGAAGAGAGCTGCCCTCTTCCAGGGTGTCAGCATTAGATGATAATGAAAAACTTCACCTTACATGTAGTTTACATTAAGCAGCAAAGGAATTGTGTAACTTCGATGTTCCATGTTTAAACTCCATGTTTAGAAGGCAAAAAAACTCGGTTGGAAGTTAATTAATAAGAGACAAAATCATAGAGGAGGCCAATGGAGGTCCCACTTGCAGGAATTTTGCTGCTCTGTTACTTTCTCCTGGCATCCCTTCAGCATCACTGAGTACATTAAAAGTTTCAGTAATGCTCATCCTATTGACTTTACCACTAATAATTTTCCTTACAAATTTTATAACGAGTAGTTTGGATTGTAAATAATGCCCTGAGGCCTTATCATTAGTAGGTTTCCATTGCTTTAAAGCAAATTAGGAAATTATTTTCAATAGCTCTTATCTGACAGATGCATTTTATACTTGAGAGATGTGCCTGAAAAAATTAAAGCTGATGAGAATTTGTGTCGTAGATGAATATTTTGAAAACAAAAAAGATGATCAATAATAGATTAGGCTTGATTAGATGTTGACATTTAGAACTGCACATAGATTATGTTAAATGTGGTGACAACAGACAGTGATCACCTTGATTTGCATTTGTTTCTCCATTTGTGGTTCAGGTGGATCATGGGACACACATTGTAAAGGTTAATGGATAAATTACCATATAGCTCATCTGATTGTTCAGGTTTCAGCCTAGAGGGCTGGATGGTTTATAATCTAGTTTGTTTTATGTGAAATAGAAGTTGTTTAATTCTTTTTCTATGAAATTGTGAATTGCTTAAGTGTTTAGATGAGTGCACCCCCACAGCTTCCGAGCTTTGATAAAATCACTAAGTCATGGTGTGGTTGCATTGACAGAAATCTTGGCCTGGTCTTTGTTTTCTCTCCCAAGCTGTGAGTGTTATTTCCATGTTATTTGAGTAAATGTGAAATGTGGCCTTTTGATAAAAATGTAATTTTTAAAACCCTGTGAAGATATGTGGTCTAAGTATCTTCTTCACTTGTACACGTAACTCAGAACAGGAGTTTTCAATGTGCTCCATTAGCAGATAATCTATATTAGTGTTCCCTACAGCTTTCCTTACCAGCCCTCAGTGTGGTTGGTAATTCCATGTGTCAGTGTTGGTGGAATCAAATGACTTCATTTTTGTAAGGGACTCACCCTTTAAATCGGTTCCAGTAATTCACCTGAAACTTCAGAAGTAGGAATAAATGAATGAATGAATTAATGAAAAAATCCCCTATTAGCCATTTCCCTGCACAAAGATAATTTACTGTATGTCCATTTGCAAACAAGGATGGCTGAAGTGAATCATCTGGAACTGCACTCAGCTGTGTAAATAAAATCAGGGGTACCACTGTAGTTCAAAGATGCAGTGTTTGGTTTATATGAAATAATACCCTTCAGGTAAGCACTGCTTAGTTAAGGTTCTTCTTTTCTATAGTGTCTGTAGGAAAGTTAATGAGTTGATGTTCAGTCTGTGGAAAGAGGAATTGAAGAACTGCTCAGTCTTTTGCAGTAATTTATTTTGCCTTTAACTGTGATTTTGTGTTCTTGAGTCTCTCTCTGGCCCAAGTGATTCTTTTTGTGATATCTGGTGTTCTTATCTCCAGAGGGGATGTGATTGCACTGAATTCAGTGAATGCATCATCCAAATTACCTGATTATTTGAGCTGCCAGGTAGTAGCTCATGTTGACTTCACAGTTATTCAACGTGGACAAAAAAAAATTACTTGGAATATTTGCGTTTTGGGGCATTTATTGCCAGGGACATATGTTAGAAGGTTTTTGATCTGGTTTAAACTAAGAGAAAACTCTGTAAAGAAATGAAGAAATAGTCTTGCCATGACATGCTTTATGAATAAAGGTAAATTGTTTTTGGTGAGCTTCACAAAGGTAGTGTTCTTTGAGCAGAACATTTATGCAGTTGTGAGGCACATCAGTATGATTTTCATTACACTAAAGTAATGAATTTTTATGACTAAAGTTAAAATAGCAGTGAGCCATCCTTTATTCAGAAGGTGAGATGGAACAGTACATTTCTGATAAGGGAGAGGAGGGAAAGAAAATAGGAAGAAGGAAGAGAAGATAAAAGATAATCTAATTTTCCTCACTTTCTTATGTGAATATTGTAATTTACAAAATGTTGAGTCTAGTCTGGTAAAAAACAATATATATATAACAATATGTAATCTATAGCTGTAAGCATAGAGATTTGTAGACTCCAAACAGGTTCAAGTGCTTTTAAAAATGTACATAATTTAAAAAATATTAAAAAATTAAATTAATTCCAGTGTTGGGTAGGAAAGAAATGTTATCTACTTGAGTCCATTGATTCTATTTTTATTGCTGAAAACTGCTACAGTTCATAAAATGCAGTTTTACAGGCTATTAGTCCATAATGTGGATTATGCCCTTTGGACACTTATGTTGAAGATAAATGCAGTAGTTTGGAGAGATCTGTATTGAAATTCTGTGAAAAGGGTTCAGTTATTTTTAAAGTTCTTTTTACTGTGAGCCAAAAGCAAATGGGTTGGAGGGAGAGGTGACCCTTGGCTTCCAACAGGAAATGAAATTAGCTGTGGAAGGGTCAGTTTGTCATTCAGGAAGTGGCTTCATTTCCATATAGGTGAGGAAAATAGGTCACTGAAACATTACTGGCATTGAAAGCCTTTTTTAATTGTTCTTGAGAGAAAGAATTGTATTTGCATTATAGTTTTATCTGCCAAGATTATTTACACTGCATTCAGGGGCTCTGTAACACAGGATTGGGAAAGAGCTTTGTTACCGCAATCAAATGCCTCCAGTGATGCTGTATAAAATTATTAATTTTCATCTTCAGTCTAGTTAATCCATGTTCCCTCATTGTTCCTGTTCTGAATTTCAGTGCTGTGAAAGTCAAATGCATTTGTGGGCTGCATTTATTAGTGAGTGGTGCTTATTTGTTTATGCTTGTGCTGGCTTTGTCTCAAAATTCAAGAACACCTTTTCATTTTTTATCCTCACTATTGTAGGAGAAGTCACATCCCTTCTTTTGGGTTTTGGTGAGTGGTTTTCCTCTTTCACTCAAGAGATTTCTGATCTCTGTGACACTTAGAGTTGCCTGTGCTTATTCTTCATCCTGTTTAATTCACTCTTTCTTGAATAAATGAGGTGGCTAGAACCACATACAGCTTTGGTGGTGAGATTTCTCTGATACTTTGTGCAATAGCAGTATTTTTATAATTCTGAATATTGGACAGTTTCTGTGATTTTTGTCTCTTTCATTCCCGTGTTGTTGGATCGATCCTTCGTTGGCTTGTCAGCAATTAATATGCAGATGCCTTATTTTCTCTGGCTGCTTCTAGATTCCCATTTCATGGAAGGAATTCTGATTGGCTCCCTTTGGATTGTCTGATAATTTATATTTAATGTCCTTCCTTCTTTCCTTATTGTCCCAGAAAATTATTACTCCTTCTCTTCCCATTGCCTCCCCCCCCATAGCATTTCAGCCTTTAGTTGAGTTGCCAGTGCCTCCCAGCTGTTCCATGGGAAAAAACCCCATTAGACCAAGCCTTTCCTGGACAAGGAAATTACCTAAAAAACAAATAATATCAGTCTCATGACTCATTTTTGAGTAATTGCACCACAAATTGCACAGGTAAATATATTTGTCTCAAACCCATGTCTTTTATAAAGTTGCTCACATCTTTAGCTCTGTATTTAAAACAGCTAAAAACTCTTCAACAATTTGCTTTAGTTTCCTAACCCAGACTTATTTCTGACATTTATGCAATGAAATGTACATGATAAGCTAAAATATTCACTGCCAATATGGTGTTGTCACAGAAGCAGTAACTTCATTACTTCTTAAAAGAAAACATAAATAATTTTTATAGATTCAAAACACTTTTTGGTTCGTATAATTCTGAATTAATGCTGAAAGAAGTACTGCTGAAAGTACATTGAATGAAATTATCCTCAAATTCAGCTGTAATTTTACCTTAATGCTTTGTAATTCAGATGTCAGCTTTTTCTTCCATAATTTGATTCTGCTTGGCTATTAGGATTGCTCAGTGCTTACTCTGTTTTATTGCTCTTAGATGAAATAAATTAAGCTGTGTAGCAATATAAAAGATAATATTCATTGTTATAAATTTGGTATTTACACGAATGAAACATCTTAAATTCCCCCTTCATCTGTTTTAAATTAAGTATGAGATTTAAATCACTTGATCTGATTGAGAGCGAGCGCTGGAAATGAAGGGACTGTGGGCAATCAAAACAGCACTCTGAGATTCTGATCAAGGCATTCATTATTGGTGGTGGGAAACAGCACTAAACAATAATTGATTGCATTATGGAGAGTGTAGAGAAACCTGCCATGACAAAATATTCTATTCATAGGCTGAGAATGATTTTGAACAGGTGGAAAGTGAGTGCAATGAGTATTTGCCATTGCTCAGGTATGGTGGTTGTAAAAAAGGAGCCTTTGGATCAGTCTGGATTAATGTGTGATAAATTTATATTCAATTTTAAATGCTATCCCCATTTATAGTTGCTCTTTTAACTAGAGATGTAATCATATACCTAATTTTAACCATAAAACATTTCCTTTTAACTCTGATTTTCTCCATCTGACTCCTTATAAACCTCAGTAATTCTTTTTGTAGGCAAAAAAATCAACCCCATACATGAGGTAAAAAAATGCTTGGCCTGAAACTATTCATAGATCCAAGAGTCTCAATTAAATCTGTGCTAACTCTCTCAAGGATGTTGTTCGCTCCAGAATAGCTCTATCATTATTGAAAATGAAACCTTGCTTCCTGCAGACAGCCTTCTGCCATGCAGTCTGAAATGAGAAGTGAAGACAGCTTCAGTTGTCTTATTTGTAGTGTGGCTGGTAAATTGCTGCATTTTGAAAGACAGCGATTTCGATTTTTACACAGATCAGTTACTTACAGCGATTCAGAATTTTATCCTAATCAGCTGCTGATGATATATTTTGGATTCTAGCTGCAGTTGTGGTGACAGGTTGTTTGAATGGAGGCAAATCTGTGCAAAACCTGTTAGCTGCATCCGTTCTCCAACTCCTGCCTCATTCCTGATGTGCAAGGAATAATAATGCTGCTTTTTGACAGTCAGTGTTCATTGTCTTCCTGTACAACCTCTAAATATGTTACCACTTCTCAGTACCCCTCCTGACTGTGCAGCATTCTCCAATCCCTGTTTTCCTTCAACTCCAGTTCTGCCTTCTGTTGTGAAGTTTTTTGGCTTTTCAGCATAACATCTCTCCTCCTCTCTGGTTTAAATTGAAGGAGGGTAGATTTGGATTGGATATGAAGAAGAGATTCCTTGCTGTGAGGGTGGTGAAAGACTGGCACAGAGTGCCCAGGGGAGCTGTGGCTGCCCCGTCCATGGAAGTGTCCATGGCCAGGTTGGATGGGGTTTGCAGCAATCTGGGATAGTGGAAAGGGTCCCTGACAATGCAGCTGGACTAGATAATCTGATACTAGATAATAGAGAACCCCTCTCACCCTCTGAATTCTGTTATTCTGTGATATGCTGGATAGCCTTCCCAGACAAACTGAGCATTTTCATCATCTTGTAGTCTTCAGATAGGAGAAAATATTCTTTTTTTAAAAAATTGCCTGTTTTTTCCCTTAATAGAGTAACTCATCTCCACAGTCATGGGGCTGTTTCTGGCCTTCTCATGTTTTCTGTGCTCAGACATATAAGGCAGAATGGCAAAAGAGGGAAAAAAAGAAGTTTTGAAGAAAAATGTCATAGAGCACTTTTTAATTCCAACATATTCTTTGCGGTAATCACTGAAATACAAAGGTTCCTGTTTCCTTCACTGGCAGTGTGCATGTGTTATTGTACAGCCTGTATTTGGCATTGCCTGCAGAGTCCCTGGGCAGGGCTCCAGCCATCCTCAGTGACATTGCTCTTGCATCACTGCCTTGTGTAACAGGCACTTAAGTCTCAAGTAGCCCTTTGAAGCGGTGCTTTGAGCTAAGTCCCAGGGAGCTGCTGCCTTTCCAGCACTTGACTACTGATGCAATGCTGTACCTGTCTAAATTACATCTTGCGCTGCAGAAAACCTGAAAAAGAACCTTAAAAAAATGGAAAAGCAGTCTTTTTACTTTCACTTCTTGACATGAAATCAGAAAAAATAGTTTATTTTATCCAGTTAGATTATTTCATGTACAAAAGGAAAAAGGAGGGTAACTACATATTGTGGAATATGAGTTCAGTTACTCAACAGTTTACTACATGAATGATGGCATTCTCAGATCTGTTTAATGCTCTTCAGTTATCTTTGAAATTTAAATCTCCATGAATGTGCATTAAAAGCATATCATTCAAAGCTGAAAGTCTCTGCCTAGTAGAGGTGAGTACTCCATGCTGTCCAATATTTTAAAGTAATTTGATCTTTGGTTAGATAGTCAGACTTATTTCCTATCAAGTAAGTGACAAGATGCTGTATATGTATTTGTTAATAATGTTAAAAGTATTGCAAACCTGATTAATTCATAAAAACAGTTGAGCCTTCATGTTGATGCTCCACTGTATGGAAAGAGACCAAGAATTTTTAAAGCCACTGATTATTGGTATGTACTTTACAGCCTGACCTAGCACCTGTAAAATGTTCATGCTGTGAAAACTTGGTGCTTGACACAATAAATTATAAATTAAGAGGTAGTGGAAGAAGGCACAGGCTGTGGAATGAAACAGAGAATTACAAAGCTCAAAAACATTAAACTGACTGGCCGTGTAGATATTTAATCAAAGGAGATAAGAAATGTTTTAACATCATGAACACAAAACTAGGAGATATGTTTGGGAATATTTGTCATGAAAATAACAAAACTGCTTTCTAAGAGTTGTGTTTATTTTGGTATATTTTTGAGGTTCTGCATTAAAATAAAAGAAAGCATAATATAGCCAAATGTTAACCTCATTTTCTGAGTTGCCTTTATGTTCCATCCTGGAAGGTTTTTTCCGTATAATTTCTGCTAAACTCCTCCTCTGTACATCATGGTCACTTTCCAACTACATAAGGCCAAGTGTATTAAATATTTCCCTTCCTAGGCAGATAACCTATCAAGCAGGTGAGATACCACTTCAGGAAGCAAAGGAGAAAAACTGACCCATTGAGAGCATTTTGCACACTTGAAAGTCACGGCTGCTTCTGCTTTGATATGCCCACAGCTTGTGGCTCTACTGATGACTTCCCTTATCTACTGACAGCTAAAGTCATTACCTCTACCAGAAAAAAAACCACAAATGTATCCTTAATAGTCCTCTTCTATCCTTTGTATGTCACTTGCTTACTTGAGTGTCATTGTTGGTAAATTGCAAGTACAAGGCAGCCACTGACTCAATCCCTCAGGTGGGATGGGGAGGAGCACCAAAAACACATAAAAATCTTGGTGGTTGAGTTAAGAACAGTTTAATGATAGAAACAAAGTAAAATATATAATAATAATAATGGTGATGAAGAAGAATAACAGTTGGAAGTAAAAAGAGAGATAAAACCTAAGGAAAGCGAGTGATGCACAAGGCACTTGCTCATCTCTGACTGTCCAATTCCCAGCCCATTCCCCAGCACTGATCAGCCCCTCACAGCCAACACCCTTCGGGTATCACACTGAGCATGATGTTCTGATGTTCTGGGGTGTGGAACATCCCTTTGGCCAGTTTGGATCACCTGTCCTGGCCATGCACCCTCCCAGCCTTTTGTGCACTGGCGGAGCATGAGAGCTTGAAAAGTCCTGGGCTTGGGGTGAGCATCACCCAGCAACAACCCAAACATTGCTGTGTTACCTTTATTATTCTCATACTAAATCCAAAACAAAGCCCTGCACCAGGTGCTAAGAAGAAAAGAAACTCTATCTCAGCCCAAACCAAGACACTGGGGCGGTAGGGAGATCAGGGATCATGTCTTACTGTTTTACTAGGAAATACTAACTTCATCCTGTTTGTGTGGCAATGCCATAGGTCTGGAGTGGATAATAATAAATGTCCTGTCGCTTCTGTAAGCCCATTTGTATGTCTTGTGGATGAATTCTGAGTGGTACTTCAGAGTACAGCTCTGCAACAGATGGGCATTGAAAGCAGCTGTGCTTTCTCACCCTCTGCACCGCTTCTAAGAGACAAGTTGAACTTTGCTGTTGGCTGGGAAAATCAGGCAAGTCAGGATCTGCCATTTCTGGGCTGGATGTTTGCTTTGCTTTCTGCATTGTAGTTTTTCTGCCTGCAAAATAAGGATGACCCCATTTCATTTTTTATGATGCAAAAATATGAACTGGATGTGGGTAAACTTGGATTTAGTTGCTGGAGTTAAAAAGTTAGGCTGAACTACAGAAATAATAGAAGATGGTGAGAGAATGGTGTAAAGAGTTATGGTGGTTCATTTGGTGGGTCTGTGCAGTGCAGAAGAAACCTCCTTCCTGTCTCATGTCTGGAACTTCCCTGACTGTTGTTTCCATGTCTGATTTGCCCATGTGAGGGCTTCAGACTCCCAGTTCTTGCCCTCAGCATGTCTGAAGCAGCTCTGCAGCTCTGAACACACCATCCTCCCTGCCAAGAATCCTCGACTGGACCTTTGTCTTAATGCTTGAGCCAGAGATTCTCAAACAGCTCTTCATGGGGCTGTGCTGCCAGTCAAGCACAAGCTTGAGTTGCTTCAGCCTTTGTTTCTCTCCAAAGATTTGTCTGTTCTGTTCCTCTGCGTCACCAAACTGCTAACTTTTCATTATGGTTATTAAGTGACTACTTGAGTAAGCAGTGGCCATCTGTCCTCTCAGTCCCTCTTTGTGACATTATCAGATGTTCTCTTTAAAACTTCTTCCTTTCAAGGGACTGCTGTGGAACACTCCACACTTCTGGCTCCTCTTAAAAAGAGGCAGATTATGAGGTTGAAAGGTATTTCTGTATCAACCTTTCCAGGTATGCATTAGGAAAAGGGAGCAAACCTTTGCAATGCCTTTTCATTCTTTACTATTAGACAGGCTGTGTCTTTGGATCAGAGCATGGTAAGGAGCAATGGGTGCCCAAGGTGGCTTTGATTATGTCCATGAACTCCAGAGGAAGTTTGTACGCCCCTTGAAGAGGAAGTCCCAAAAATTATGCAGTATAGGAGCATAAGCCATGAGTTATTAACTTCATAATTAGTTTGGCTGACTGTTAGGTATAGGTATTGTTATAATTTCTCTAAAGCTTTGATAAGTTGGGGTTTTATTTTTTCACTTATGGATGTTGTGATATTAACATTTTGTTCATTTTATCACCACCCAATACAAGTATTACAGTAAAAGACATAAAAGAAATTGCTTGTAAGAATGCAGGTTACCAGCAAAGTGAAGAATATTAAGTTTAGCATTAGTCCCAACCTAAGAGAATTGGCTTCAACACACAAGTCATTTACCAGTGGAAGGATAAATATGTTTGTCTGAATTTCAGTTGTTTCTAATTTCCCTAATGAAGATATACTTAGGTTAATAAACAGGGCTGACAAAACTGTCAGGTATTCGTGTTCATTTAGGAAATGCTGCCCAGTAATCTACTGTTGACATGAACATGATGGTGAATTGAATATCAATTAGTATTTTCAAGGCAGAATGAAAATTATGAACTAGGGCAGCTGGGCTCCTATCATCATTTTGTGATGCCTCTTTTTATCAGAGTTAGCTCTTGATCTTTTTGTATTACCCATGTGAAACCAAAAACATAGAAAAATAATACAGGTCTGGTGGTGTTTTCTGGAGCTGTGAACAGCATTAATTTATCTCACTCCATTTTAACAGCAATCTCTGCTGTAAAGGAGTACCTTAAAGCTGAGTCAGTGGTAAGAACAGATTGTTTCCCTGGTATCTAAACTCCTTTTTCCCCATCTCATTCTTTGTGAGGAGCACATTAAAGTAGAGCAATCTGCCTCTGCCTGCCTCGGTTCTGTGCTCCCTGTCCTGCAGGGCTGACATTGCAGAGCTCAGCCCCTCTGGTGCATTGCAAACCAGGAGCTCTCCCTCCCGGCTGAGCTGAGCATTTCACAACCTGCTCCTGCCTTGCCTTCCCCTTGAAAGTGCACTGAGCAACTAAATCACTTTGAAATCACTTTGAGGCTGCTCTTGGGGGAAAAAGCTCCGTACCAGGCTAGGAGAGGCAGGACATTACCTACTCATTTTCCATTCCACAATTACCTGAGGAAAACCTGGGGCCTCATCTTTTTCTGAGGTAAGCCCATTTATTTTGGATGTGAGAATGCTTTCTTTTTATCTCAGTAGTTTTATTTTTTCTTGTGCTGATGAGTAAGACTCACATGGGAGAAGCAAGTGCCTATGTGAGACCTCAAAATAGGAAATGTTTACAGCTGTCCTAGAGCAAAATAACCTGCTGGGTGGCAGAAGAAGTAGTTAAGATCTAGCCATATACAATTTGGAATTGCAGCTGTTATCCTAGAAAGATTTCAGTGCAGAAATTGTCACGTGTTTCTGCACTGACAGATTTCCTCTATGCACTTGGTGCTACTGAATGTATCAAGTGGATTTCCAAGGTTTCATTTGGTATCTGTGAAATAAAACTTGGAATCCACCTTACTGGGGAAGACTGAATCTTTTATTGACTGTTATTACATTCTTTTAACTGATACATTTTTGAATTTCTCTCCCCACTTTGATATCTTTTCTGGAGTTATAGACTGGGATTAAAATAATGGAAAGAAAAAGAACGCAATATTTTACTGTTATTTCTTTTGGGTGCAGAAGGATTCATATTTATTGAAAATAACTCTGTTTTACATATTTATAAATTGTAAGTTACAGTAATTTATTATCAGATATTTTGATAGGTGTTTAAACTATTGCAGTTGCTTATTTTACAGTGAAATGGCATTGGTAAGGGAGGAAAAATGCTCTTGTTAAAATATGTTTGTGACGGGAAACTTTAAACCCTGAAGTTAACTTAGAGCTTGCCAATTGTTAAAAAAAAAATCTGCTTCTAAATCCTGCTTTCAGAGAGACAGGTGTAAGTGATGTAACTGAGGGGTCTGCAATGCTAATAATGATACAACATGAGAATAAAGGGGTTCATGTTGATTTTTAACGTGAGAATGGAAGAAAGTATGAAAAAAGGGTGCAGTAAAACAGAAGCCTTGGGTATGAGAGTGTTGGTTTCCATTCCAGAGAGAGATGGAGCAGTAGGGTTACAGCAGCCTTCTTCTTCTCCTCTGAGGAGAACATGCATATGGAAAGGATCCTTTTGTTGGCTCTGTAATATGATAAATTTTAATTTAATTTAAAAAATGAACTTCCTAAGAAATAGGTAAGAATGTGTTCTAGGAAGAAAGGTTGAATGTGAAAGGTGAGCAGTAGCTGTGGTAGCTTTTCTTTTTTCCCCCAAAAGAGCTATTATTTGTTTTAATCTTGTTTTCTCTGAGCCACAAGATCTCAAATTATATCTATCAGGAAGTGGTAGGAAACAGTAAGACTGAAACACATAACTGAATCAAATGAGAGAAGAGGGGAAATCATTCCTTAAGCATCTCTGTGTAATGTATGGAAAGAAAAATGGTGATTTGGGGGAATTGGCTTTTGAAGATTCTCTCTGGAGACCTTGTGTAATGGAGTAAAACAGTACCAAGATAAAGACAGGCATTTATCCAATATAACCCCATCTAATAATGTTGCAAATTTCTTAGCACTGACAAGATGAAAGTATCATGAATGGGATGTTGGGTTTAGTACATGAAAAATTATTCTGGCCAGTTCTCATTCATCAAAAGGGAATTTTAAAAGTGTCTGTGTGAGTGTGCAAATACGAGAATAAGAAAGGTGAAAGGGGAAATTCCTTTTAAAAGTTCTTGATTAGAAATCACTGATCAGTAAAAAAGGCCAGTTTTAGATAACAGCTCAGTCTACATTGCAGGTAACATGAAAGCAGAAACTAGAAATATAAACATTTCTCATCAATAGAAAAGAGAGGATACATGTGGAAATTAGCACATCTTAGAAAATATGTAGTGTAGAAAACTGAAAATAAAAAGTATATTAGGTAAATGCCCAAGTCTCACAACACTCATGATAATGGGAATTTTTATATATGATAATAATTCATAATGAATAATCAGGAATATCATTATCATTATTATTAAAATTCCCATTATCATGAATAATAATTCATGATAATGGGAATTTTTCTACTGTATTATGAATAAAAATGTTTGTGTGAATGGTATTGAACTATTTTTAGAAAAAGGCAGAAAATAATGTGTTTGAAATTGTGAAAATCAGAAATTAGTGATTTATTCATAAAATATGACGAATATGAAGTACTCCCCATCTGGTGTACATAGTTCTCTTCCAAGAGTCCTGAAAGAATTGGCTGAGAACATCTCTGGGCTATTGATGGTAAATTTAATGAGTTTGGGGACTCGGGGAATTCAGGAATACTGGAAAAGCGTAGGTGTTAGAGTTGTGGTTTGAAAAGAAAAGGGAAGCCCCATTAACCAGGTAACTAGATTTTTATAAAACTCACATTTGGAGAAGTCATTTATCTCCTCTGCTGTGCCCCAAGGCAACAGGAGATTATGCAGAAACCAGGCCTGACAGTGTTCAAGGTGTCTTTAAAGGCTCCTGGAGTGGAGATTCCCCAGCTTCCCAATTAGCCACAGCTCTCCCTCTTCTTCACCACTGTGGGGTAGCAAGGATTTTCCTGGAGTCTGACATAAAACTCTTGGAAATGTTGAGCAGAGTGGGAGGATTAGTCTCTCTATTTTGCTGGCTCTAATCCCGCTTATCTCAGGCAAACAGCATTGTCAATACTTTGTTTACTCTCTGATTTGCTGTGACTCCTGTACACTTGCCTGGCACAATTGCTATCTAGACAGGTGCTCCTCATACTTTATTACTGCATCTCATTAATCTTGCCTAAACCAGATAGCTGTTGAATGCAAAATAATGAAAATTATGGAAAAGGATTCAATTGGTACGTGTATAATGAATGCCAGTTTATTTGGTTTATGGAAAACAGGCCAGGTCATAAAACCAAGCATTTAAATATTTTTTCCCAGTTGATTGCACGTTAATTACCAAGGTAACTTGGATATTGCATATCCCCTTCTTTCTGTCTTCCTCAGGCAGACAAGCCCCAGCAGTAATATGTTGAGATTTTTTTCTATTATAACAGAATGTGATAGAGTCTTCTGACAGTAAAAAGCTTCAGTTTTTTTTTTTTTTTACTAAATGGGTTTAGGAAAAACCCCTGAGGTCTTAGAAGCCTTAAAGTAGTTTTAGTGACTGTTAAATCACAGAATTTGAGATATTCATAATACATCATTCAGTATTCTAACATTTTTTAATTAGTAACAGGAAAATAAATATAAACTCAATACCTGACAAAAGAGCAGTAAATAAAGACAGAAAGAGGATGTGTAGACAGGGAGGAGCCTTTATCACTTAGTAAAGGTCAGCCCTTGCAAATAAAATTTGTTTTAGTATAAACCAATGGATCTTTGTACATTCAAGAGTAGAAATTTAATCCAAACTGAAAAATATAATGATGAAAAGGAGTGAATCTGTACAGGACAGTGATGTTGTAGAGTAGTAACAGCCTATAAGCACAATGCTGCAGCAAAAAAAAATAGGCTAATGTGACCCTGGATATATAAATAGGATATAAAAATAGCCAGGACTCTTAATACATATTGTTAAAAGGAATGATTTCAGAAAACTGCATGTGATCCTCTTTTTAAAAATTAAAAAAAAAAAAAAAACATAAAACCTGAACGAAAATACAGACACTTCAGAAGACAGCAACAACTCTCTTGAGGGCTGGAAGTGAGAGACTTTAAAAGCTCTCTGTGTTTGCCTTATAAATATGAACTTTGCAGTCAATAATAAAGTTCTCAGGGACAAAAAAAGCTGCCAATTTTGCCCATTTCTGGGGGTCATCTGTAATGCCTCCCTGCCTTGCTGGAAGATACTGAAACTTTTACGTGGTACAGATGAGATGTTCCTGAATTTTAGTGCTGTCTTCAGAAAGGAATGTCTGTGTATTGCTCTGCTTTCCTTGCAAATCTTTGGCTTACCCACTCTAGAGGTAACAGTGAAATGTTTAAAAGGAGCAGATCGAGCTGGGTGAACCAATATCAGACTGTGATTCAATGAAGTTGGCCAAAATCCTGTATTAATTGTGTTAATTCACACATACCCTGTCTGGAGATGTGTAAAAAGAAGAAGAAAAGATACTGGTGAAATGAATATTTGGAGGGCTTTTTTCCTTGGTTGTACAGACAAAATGGCAGAGTTCATCTTTAGAAGAGGATTTTGGAATGAAAATTAAAATTCCACCCTGTCAGTCCTTGGAGCTCTGCTCGTCGTAATTTTAGGTAAAACAGTTTCCTTGGGACCAGGTAAAACCTCTGAAAAGATTAATTTCAGTTGTAAAGTCTAATAATAGCAGTGTAAGATAGTGTCCAGAAAAAAGGAAACTGAAGCTCAATAAGACATAATGAGTAATAATAATATATATTAAAGTATGTGCTGGAAAAAAAAACTAAACTCTTCTAAGAATGAAATGTCCAAGTAATTAAGCAATAGGCTTGCAGATGGATGTTCAAGTCTGTATATTATTATGGAAGTGTTAGAATCCCCAGTTCAGTTATTTAAGAAAGGATATTCAAGTGCTGAATCTGAGTTTTTTAAAAGGGTCTTTGAGTTCATTTTGAATCGTGCCATGACTTTGTACTGGCAGACCTAAACTCTTGTTCCCTGTGCAAGTTTTAGAGCCATCACCTCAGAAAAGTGCCTGCTAAAAGTGGAGGTTGGGTGTCACAAATGTCAATAACATTGCTGAGTCTCAACCAGTGTACTCAGAGCTTTTCCCGTAAAATACTCCCTGCAGTGGTTCCAGACACTTCTGTTTCTGCTGGCAGCTAATGGCTCGTCCATAATGGACACTTTTCATTTTTTTTAAGAAGGATGGAGCTTTTTATGGCATACAAAGGAGCATAAATGAGTAAATGTAGGGACAAGGGTCAATAAATATGACTTTGTGATCCCATTAGCTTTTTAGGGAATTTTCTCATTATAAGCATCGTAAGAGTGGTGCCCACCATCTTTTTTTAGTCTCTTTGCATATGAATTTCCAGTTCTTTTGAAACTTTCCGTGTCCTGCAGGCAGAAGGGAAGCCCCCAGTCCTGTCTGTAATTCAGTGTAATTCAGATGTTTGCATGCTGGCAGTCCCTCCTAGCCTGGAGCTCTTTGGCAGAGGGATTTTCTGCCATCAGAGCTGTGAGCTGGCAGTGCCTTGGCAGTGCAGATTTGTCTGCCACCAGGGCGGTGCTGCTGGGCATAGGCTGCTTCTTCATCCCCTCATTTAAAGATACCTTGGGTGTCTCTGTCCCACACTGAAGTCTAGCATGTAGATATCTCCAAACCTCTGAAGTGCTCGAGGATTTTATTGCTTTATCCATGTCCTCATTTGAATAGCAGACTCTGTTCAATCCACAGCTTCACTGGAGTTTGTGTTTCTTTGGCATAAACATAAGGTTTACTTGATATTTCAGTATTTGCACATTTTTGATTGATAATTATTTTATGTCTTATAATACAAGTGCTGTTGGAAGGACAGTCTTTTAATTTTTATGACCCTGAAGGTGATACCATTCTAGTTCGTGTTAGCAGTTATTTGGTGGTTTGAATCCTCTAGTTGGAGAATTCTCCAAGTGGTTTGATTTTGCCAGTTCTTACAGATTTGGTAGCTACAGGTGAGAATATGTGAGCATTCAAGAGCCTTGGTATGTCAAATGTATCAAAAATTGTATTTTAACAGAACTCAATTACTCATTGGGGATCATTTGGTAAATGTGTATGAGGAATATTATTAGATCATGGCTCAACTAAATCTAAACTTAATATACTTTTAGTGATGAATTTACTCTAGGTTTTTAATTTTTTTAATGTATAGCTTTGAGCCTTCAGGTAGTACTTGATTAATTCAGGCAAGGAATTAATTAATTCAGGCTCCACTGAAGAAATGAATTAGTTTTCCTTTCTGTATTTTGGGTCTTGTTCCACAGAAGTATTAATTTTTGAATAGCTGGATGATGTTTATTAAATCGCAGTTTTGCTACCACAAAAATTGTAAAACTGAAATGACACTTCAAACCCTAATTAATGCTGCTCAGAGAAAAATTTATTTCTACCTGCAGGTCTGTAGGAATAGCACTTGACAAAGAGCAAGATGTAATTTGAAATTCAGCTGAAAACAAAGTACATAACAAATAGGCCTTGTTTTCTGGGGGGAGAGAAGATGGGGGAGAGATGGTAAGAAGAAAACAAACACCTAGGATGAAATGAAATATTCTCAGAAACATGCTGAGCAGTTGGTCCTCTATGAAAAAGATATGTGTAAACTCTTTTTTTGTTTGTGTTTTTTTTTTTTCCCCTTTGGAGGTAACAGATCCCCAGTTATAATCAACTTAAAAGTTTTACACAGGAAACTGCTGCATCGAATGTCAAGTGAGAAGATGCTTTTTTTGACTCTTGCACAAGAGCATGGTAGCCTGACACAAATAGAAAATACTATGACAGCTGTAAATCATATAAAAGACAGCAAATAATCTCAATGAAAATAGTGACCCTTTTTTAAAGTAAAATAGGGATTGTAAAAAGTTATTAATTTTTTACTCATATTATTCACAAAGCTTCATACAGTGAAGTGGTGAAGAAGTGGAGAGCAGAATACCCCCCTTTGTTGAATGTATTTTTAAAATGTCATTATTTCTTCACATAAACATTCAGCTTTTCTGTGGTTTATGTTGAGTATTTTACTTGCCTGTAAGTCTGTTGAGGAGACAGCAAACTTCAGTTTCAGGTTAGAAGTCAGCACCCATTCAAACGCAGAGCAGCTCCAAGTGTCACTGGTACAAAAGAGAAGGGAAGATGCTGGCTCAGGTTCCCTCTAATACAGTTCCAAGTTCAGTGTCCATGCCAAGGTGCCTTTTCCATAAGGCAGAAAAACATGACCTGACTTCTGCTGCTGCTATAAACACATTAGAGAGAGCTGTACATTGATTATTTCGACAGACAAGAGGTAGAAGGTAGCACACAGCAGTATAAACCCCACAAATGTGTGGATAGTAAGGTCACATTTCAAATTAATTGCTTAATTATTTTTCTTCATCATTTAACCATTCAAATAAGAGCTGAAATTAGTGGGCTGTAAGGAGGAACTCAGCAATCAAAACACATCACTCAATAATTAAAATAAACTGCCCTGTATAATACTTAATTTTGTGTTTAAATCCTAATACAGATTTCTGAAGTTAGAGGGTCGGATGAAACAATTCCATTAGAGGGCAGTAGTACCTGTGGGTAAAATGTCTCATGTGCTGTGTATATTTTGTTTAGCATCAGGGAATGGAAGTAAAAAAGGAAGTTAGTGTAATTTAACATCAAAATAATGCAGAAACATTTTGTAATATACAATAACACGCATTCTATCTTATATCAAAAAACCCAACATGAATATGACAGAAGTGATGCAAAATACACGCAGCAGATACTGATACTGTAGTACTCCATCCAAGAGAGAAACTGAAGTTGTTTGTCTTTCCGTGTTCTCAATTTGTAAATTGAATAACTTTATTTCTGGGAAGTTTATGGGTTTCATTTAAAAAATCTTACTTTTGAAACTATGCATTTTATTAGCTTTAATGCTGCAGATTTTCCAGTTTTCCAGGCAAAGGATGGCAGGAATGTGCATGTTTGATCAGGCATCTTTTAGTGGTTAAATATCAGTCATGTACTGTGATTTGGCAATGATTTCTGCGAAAGATTTAGGGCTTTTTATGAGTTTTGAGACTTTTTTAGGTATGAAATGAAAGCCCAAGTGAACCTGGCTAACATGGCAAGTTCAGTCCTTCCTGTTTTAATATTTTGCTATGTCTAATCCAAGGAATACCACAAACACCATTTCTTTTTCCATTTTCAGTTGTGTTACTTGATACTACAACTGCCCTGGGAGAACTAGGATGGAAAACATTTCCCTTAAATGGGGTAAGTCTCTCACCATTTTGTTGGTTTTGGTCTGGATTTTGGCATTCTGACTCTCTGTAAGTGGATATTCTTCCAATATAGACTTGTCTGAAAAATTTTAGTTGTTCTTGGGACTGGAGCTGCCTGTGTTGTGAGTAAGAATTAGAGATGCAAGAATGACATGAGTACACATTATTATGTTCCTCTTTTGCTTTTCTGAATACTAAGTATCTATCTAACTTTAAATCCAATGCTAACTGTTATGCATAATAAAATTTCATATTAAAAAATTACTATGCTGCAGGAATGTAAAAAAAAATACAACTCTTTTTTTTTTTTTTGTGAAATAAAAGGAAAAATAAGTTTCTGTTTTGCAAATTGGAACAAAAATTTTATGGTTTAAGTAAGAACTAGTATGGACTTTAGTGTTTGATAATATGGCATCAGATGGCCTAAATCAGAAAAATGAAAACATTAATAGTGTCTCTCATCCTTGTGGACAGTGAGCATGGGGTAGAGCAGCATTTTTACTCTCTAAAGTTCAACCATCAGTGCTTGGCCAGTGGCTGCACTTTCAGAACCTGGTATTTTTTTTTTTCTTTCCACTCAGCTAATGCATGTCACAGAGTTTTAGGGTCATTTAGAGCTTCACTTGTAAAGTAAGATGCACTGTTCTGGAGCATTTAATGTGTTCTGCATCAGCTTGTAGTTCTGATGTCAGTGTACATACTGTGTATCACTTATTTTAAACTAGCTTGCGTTATCTCCTGATTCTTGTGTATGAGGCATATAATTACTTGCTTCTCTGAAATGAGCTCAGAAAATACTGTTTTTCTGAGAGAAACATCTTGTTCCATTTTCAGTCATTTTATTTGCCATGTTCTGTTCCAGAAGGAAGTAGAAACTGTCTACCCTCAGCACCTTAATAATCCATTTTTGTAAAATGCCTTCTGTGTCTTTGCCTTCAGGGATTTCAAGCCATATGACATTTCTTAATCTCAGCCTGTTTTCAATTTTATGGATTACTCTTTTTCTTTGTATTCCTAGGCATAATTTCCATCTCTCACAGATACTTCTGTGTTTTACATTTTGTATGCAGTCTCATGCAATCTGAGTTCTAATTCTGAAACTTTTGTTTCCTTTAAAAATCCCAGACAAAGTACATACTGTCATATACCACAATGAGAAATGAATCAAGGAATTTTTGCTCTAGCAAAAAGTAAGGACTGTCATCTACCATGATGAGAAAATCCAGTGAGGAATGTTTTGCTTGAGCACTGGGATGAGCTCCATTGAAGTGCACAGTACATTAGGAAAGCACAAAAGATATAATTGCAGTTATTGTGTAAATTCTTAAAAGCTCTAGGTATGCCAAAATAGCCACAGTATACAAACACAAAAGCATGTGCAAAGTTAATTTAAAACACAGCTATTATAACATGTATTTTTTGGCTCCTCATGCATACCCTAAACAATAGTTTTTCAGCCACGTGAGGGGTTTGACTGTCTTAGGATCTCTGCTGTATATTAAGAACTGGCAGCACTTACTAGAATACATACAGGAGTTTACATTTCAGTAAGAACCTGGGATTCAATTATTAAAATATTTCCCAAAAATGTACAAAGCTATTTGAGAAAACAAAAGGAGCTAGAGTAAATATGGGGCAGAAAAGTGGTTTGTAGCATAAAGTCATGGAATCATTTATATGGGAAAAGACCTTTCAGATCACTGAGTCCCACTGTTAACCCAAGACCACCGTGTTCACCTCGTCCCCAAATGCCACAGTCACACACTTTTTGGACATTTCCAGGGATGGTGATTTATGTCCACAGTGCTACCTAATCTGAGTTATTCTTGTATCCTAATATAATCCAGAATATGGCACAAGCATTGGTGTGATTGAGATCATCGCTGCAGAGATAAGAATCTGTTTGGTCACATCATGGGCACATTAGGATTTTCTTGTTTCCTGAAGGAGAGTAACAAATTTTGTATTGTTGGTGGTTTTTGAAAGAAATTTTTGTTCCGATACTATTGAAAACTAATGTGTTACTTTAATCTTAAGTGTTTGTGTAGTGTTTATGTGTGTAAGAAAAATGTCATTGACATATGATTATTGCTCTGCTGAACATTTTTGATGTTAGGAGGGTGGGATGCTGTGTTTTCCTGAGCCTGTGACATTAGCAGAAGTCATTAATTTACTGGCACACTCAGTCACGAGGAATGTTTTCATTAAATTGAAGAGCAACTGAAATAATAATGCTTGGGATTTGGGTAATATTGAGTATGCCTCAGAGATTTTAAACTAACAGGCCAGGGTGAAGTGGGATAAAAAGATCAGGAGGTTCTTTTGGAACTTGCAGAACCTTAACCTTTGCCTCCCAGACTTTTTATTTATAGTAGGTTCATTACATAACATGTGTAAACTTTCAGCAGTTTCAGTCATCATGGAGCTGCAATGATACCTGTGTTATTCATGTCTTGGGAATATAATATGTGATTTTGTTTTAAAATTTTCTTCCCAGTTATTTGTGCATCCTTCCTGAAGCGTGAGATGCAATGTTTTTTTTCTTAAAAATGTGTTTTATTTATGTGTCAGATTTTTTTCCTTGTATTTTGAACAGGTAATAAATTTAGTGCTTAGAGCTACAAAAATGCAGCATAAAACATTAATATCTCTGAGGTCAATAGCATCAACTTTTGTTGACTGAGTTCCAGTTTAGCCTCTTAGTGATGGGCTGTCTAAAATTTCTGCCTTAATAATGGACACATCTGATACTTCCTCTGTTCTTTGGGCTGTAGTTCAAAATGACCGATTGATTTATGGAAAAGCACGCGCTATGAAAGGAGATCTTTACTCACCAAACTGTCACTCCATAACCTTGAAAATATAGAACAGAGGTTTGGGGTTTTTTTGATTGGTACAAAAAATGGGAAGACACAAGTTCATGTGTTTCAGAAGAGGATGTGGATGGGAGCTAGTGGGCAGTCTCAAGTGCATGTGAAGTAAAAACCAGCAGTCTAACCAAAGTCAGTTTGCTGACCTTGGGGACTCAGTTAGGAACTGGGAAAGAAACAAAAAATATCTGAAAGTCCAACTGAAATGCAGTGTTCCACAACCTTCCTTTACATATTAGCAGTAATAGTAATAAAATAAGGTACCTTATTCAACTGCAATTGCTGAGATATCTTCCGTCTTCAATGTAAATATATTATTTATTTCCCATTGCATTAATCACTGCAACACAATTTTGTGAGCAAAGTTTGCTCAGAAGCTGTGGTTTGGGCACTGTTGCCATAAAGGCATGTCCACTCCTGATAAATTTCTGTCATAGAATTGTAAAAGGGTTTGGGTTGGAATGAAGCTCAGAGATTGTCCAGTTTCTACCATGGGCAGGATGCCACAGGACCACGCTGCTCAAACCTCAGACCATCCAGTCTGCCCTTGAACACTTCCAGGGATGGGGCAGCCACAGCTTTTCTGGGCACCCTGTGCCAGGGCCTCAGCACCCTCCCAGGAAAGCATTTCTTCCCAATATCCAATCCAAACCTCCTCTCTTTCAGTTTAGAGCCATCAGCTCTCCTCATATCACTCCATGCCCTTGTGAAAGTCCCTCTCCAGCTCTCCTGTGGCCCCTTTAGGCACTGGAAAGTGCTGTAAAGCCCCCACAGCCTTCTCTTCTCCTGGCTGAGCAAGCCCAACTTGTGTGTAGCCCCTCCAAAGATCAGTTTAAAAGGAGGGCAAGGTGACTCACAGCACAAAGCTGTGAGACATTTACATTTCCAAAAGACTTATAAAAGCTATCTTGATTTGTCATAGTAGACACAATGTATGGCCTCAGCAGTAAAGAACCTACTAGAAGTCCTCTAAATTATTTGACAACTCTGTCAGTGAAACTACTTGAGTTTCCACAATTATTTGAATAGTTTTCTTGTCATTTGGTAATTAATCTATCCAGGGAAATAATTCTGGTTTGAATATCTTCTTTCTATAGAGGATTTTAATTATTTTTTAATAACAATTGCCATTATACGGTATTACTGATCTTCCTGTGTTATGAATTTTTTGAGACTAATCTTGTCAAAGTACTGATGTTTTTCTCCCTACCAGACTGTTTATATTACCCTCTCTGTTAAAATAATTGTTTTACAGTAAATGCATTCATCAACAATTTTTTTTAGCTGATTCTTAGCTAATTAGGAGACATTTTTGTAGTTTATGGTAACAAGAGTTTTGAATGGCTTGGTTGTTTGTCACAGATGGCGCTGATGTTTTCCTGTGCCAGCCTGTAAACATTTCTTTCAATGCAGCTGCATCCATTTTCACCTTCATCTTTTAAATATCTCAGAAAGTGATGGGGGGAATATCTCTTGGAACATTCTTCTACAATACTTAACATTTTTAACTATTCATTTCCTTAAGTAGACTGTCTTTGAACTGTATTTATAGACATAAGGAAGTTTATATACTTAATACCAATTTCCTAAATAAAACAATGGTGTTTCTCAGCACTGTTTTGGTCACCAGTATAAACATCACACCAAAGGGCAGCTGGAAAGAAATTAACTCTGTCCCAGAGAGAAACAGTAAACATAATTAAACTTCAAGTTGTGTGAAAGTTACCAGGATAAAACAGCAACACCATTAAAAGACTTCTGTCTGAAAGTATTTCACTTTTCTTCCAAACAAATTGTAGAATCATTTGGGTAGGAAATGATTTGAATCACTGAGTCTGACTGCAAATAGCACTGCCGAGTCCCTCACTAGGCCGTGTCCATGAGGGCCACATTGACTTTTCTTCACACATCCCCAGGGCTGAGGACTCAACTGCGTCCCTGGACAGCCTGTTCCAATGCTTGATAACCTTTTCCATTAAAAAAAAATCCTAATATCCAAAAGTCTAAGTTCCTTTACCCCTACAGCAGTTCAACTGTGGTAAAGTTACATCTGTGTGGGGAGATGTTGCAGAAGTAGCAAGTTCTTCTGTCTAAGAACTTCTGAGGGGAAAAAAAAAAGCATCCAAAATCTAAGTTCTTTTACCTCTACAGCAGTTCAGCTGTGGAAAAGTTACATCTGTGAAAGTTCATCAGCAGAATTTCAGAGGTGTTAGACAGGCTGTGGTTTTAATAGGAACTTTAATAGAAGGTAGGGATTTAGCTGTCAGAACATTTAACAGGGATGAAGGGAAGGAAGCTAATCAGATTTTCACACAATATGGGCAATTTACAGAGATGACATTAAGAAAAAATATTGGTAGTCACGTATTTGAGCTGTAATTTGGGCATAATCAGATACCATCCTCTGCAATGCCATATTTAAAATCCTTTTTGACACTCAAGTCGTTTTTTGAGGAAAAAGGTTAGATCAAGGGGTGAGTTTTTTGGGATTAATTTCCATCTGCAGAGATTAAGCAATTAGATATATCCAAGATCTAGTTAAATGGCTTTCTTAAAGGAGTTGCAGATACTCATATGAGATGACTTGCTTGTGAGAGTCAGTTTCCTTGTTTCTTTTAGGAGCATCTCTTAGACCACATAGGCTTTTTTCCTTGGAAACTGAATATCCTAGAAACTGTCAGTGTCCACATAGATTGGTGCATGTCTAAATTTTTGCGTTTGCCTGTATTTTCTGGTAAAATGGCAAAAATCTTAATTTTCTTGGAAAACCCTGGGGCCACAGAATTAGCTGTGGCTGTGCTAGGAATTTGAGAGTCTGCTGAATGGATGCAGGGTTATGGTAGCATGGTCCATCAGAAATAGGTGAATTCAGAAAATTTGCTAGGCACTGTAATGTGATAATATTTGTCACCCTCAGTTTTTGTGTACATACACTTAAGCAGTATCCTGATTATTTTTGTGTGGAAGATCTATTTGCAGATTCCACAGAGGCTTGACTAAATACATGGTTGTGTTCTTATTTGGACATTTCAAACACATTTTGGGCCACTGGTGCTTGCCACTTGCCAGATGTAAACCATTCCTAGCCTAAATAATGACATGTCATAAATTAAAAACAAAACAAAACAAAAAACCTCCCAAAAATCCCAACCTCCCAGAAAAAAGCCTACCAAGCAAACAAAAGTTAAATACAAACCTACAAACCACTTAGAGGGAAGCAGATATAATGGAGGAGGATTATAAACAAATTTGTATGCTCCAGTACAGAACAGCCATATACTTCCAGCTCATATATAATCTGTAATAGTGCAGCATTAGAAGCAGTCTCTGAACTGCTCAACCAAGTGCAATTTATTGTAATTTTAGAGTTCTTGTGTGATAAATCTCAGCTTGATGATAGTAATGCTGCATACATTTTTGCATTAATTTTCCATTCTTTTTAATTTAAATAGTCCTATGTACATATATACCCCTAGTAAAGGCAAAATTTATTGTATATATTGATTATTTTTCAATGTCTATTGTATATTATATAGCAAAGGAAGGCAAAGAGTGGCAATAGCAGTATTTCTATTTTCTGTTGTGTTTCTCATTTTAGGTGTGAGAACCATTCTAACTGGTGGAGCACAGTAAACATAAGTTTTTAGTTGTGCAGCCTCACAGGATGAATTTTAATTCTGTGTTATTTTTTTTTTAAATAGATTGGTTGGAAATTTAAATAAATAAGAGTACCATGCATGGGTTGCACATTGATGCACTCAGTGCACAAAACCCAGCTTTTAAATTTGTGAATATGTGTAGGCTGCACATTTATCTCTCACACTCACAAATTTACAATATTTTGGCTTACCAATGTGGGCAGTAAGGAAAACAAAAGAAAGTATAATTTAGTGAAAAATAAATAATTCTTGTTTTTTTTTTTTTTTGGTATACAAAGAATTGTGTTTGAGAAGGAAAACACAGTGGGTCGAAGGAAGAAGAATGGTTGATTTAATTTTCTGTTTGGTGTCTTTTCAGCAGTGTTGGATTCCAGAATTTTATGGCTTCTGTTAGGCAAATATTTTGAAATTCAAAAAATTCCCTCATATGTATATACCAAATTAAATATAATATTTTCTGTTACAATTCAGCCTTCACTGTGCAGGCCCATGGGGCAAGAAAGAAGGACAAACTGAGTGCTGCCCTCAGTAAAAAAAATCAAGGAAAAGTCAGGACAAAATAAAGTGGAAGAAAAGCAATATTTATGGAAATACGAGGTGCATACTGAACACCTCTTTATCTCAACCATTGTATTTTCAGAGATTTCAGAACTGCTGCACTGAACTCTTGGGAAATACCCTTTGAAATTCCTGTGTGCTAAGGAAATGGTCTCATAAATGCTAAAGTAGGTGATAAATATCTAGGTATTCTGAAAAGAAATCTCTCTGAATTGTTCCAAAGCCATAAATTTTTTTTTTTTTTTAAAGAGGAAAGGTAAAATTGGCAGCAACAGAAGATGCTTCACTGTCTCATGACCTGGTGCTGCTTTTTACTCAGATGCTGTGTTCATTAATTTTGCAAAACTCTAACCAAACTTCTGCTTTCTTTTTACCATTTCTATTGCCAGGAATAATTTATATTCTAAAAGTGGATCTCCTATGTATAATGAAAAACAAAAGAATTAATATATTCTTATGGATTTGCAGTAGCCTGACCTTATATTGGAAGTCTTAACTTAGACTTAACAGAAGAGAAAGCTAAAAAAAAAACCCCAAACCATGCCTTTACTTTTGAACCTTTTACAGATGTTTAAATACACGGAATGAATTTTTAAAATTACAGAGAAGTAACCCGATTATCAAGCTGGAAGCATTCTCTAAGCCTCTTTTACATACTTAGGCACACAGAGTCCCTTTTGCAAATTGCAGCAAATCATTTATGTTCTGATGGTGCTTTAAATGATAGGATTATAGGATGTTTGTGGGTACCAGGAGTTTTAACCATTGCCAGGATGAAAATACAGTATCCAAATACTTCTTCTGCTCCATTGGAATTCTCACCAAGTGAGAAAAAGATACTCCAGCTGGACTGAAAGTTGAATAAATTCTCCTCTGCTTTGCCCTCTCTGCCAGCAGATGTCCAAACCTCTGGTACAGCATTTGAGCTTGAAAACCCTCATCTGAAGAACAGTTAACTAAATAAAGAGTGCAGCAATTGCTAGTCCAAAATACAGAGAATTGTAAACTTCAGATTTAAGGAGATAGACCTCAGACAGTAATTTTCACATGATTTAATATCCTGCAAAGGCATCCAGGCGAGTACAGAGCCTTTACACATGGATTATGTATTTATGTAAGCAATCCTAGCAGAATTGGATACTCTTCACATAATCTTCCCAATCTACTTCAAAAAATGGAAAATAAATAGTTTGTATATATGTCTATTGGCTGCTAATAAGGAAAAATAATTACTTAACAATCATAATTCCATGGAGAACAAATAGAAAGGAGCCCAGTATAAAATCTATATATTTATGAATAATCATTTGTAACTGTATTTTAGATTTAAGAGGATAATCCTCTGCTATTGTATTTAATCAAAAGAATCCTATCCTAGGAGTTTAAAACATAATACATGACTTGCAGAAATAAAGTGAAAGATCACAAGTATTGTTGAAATGTAGAGCAGTATTTGAAGAGCACAGGTGTGTTCTACCTGACCTTTTGTCTTTTAAGAAGTCCAATAAATGTTTCTTTTAGATTTCCTACTAGTGTTAAAAGTTGGGCATATTGTAGAGGAAGTAAAAAAAAAAATAAAATTAGAGTTTAAGTTAGCAGACACAACAGCTGATTAATGTGATAATATGCTCAGTATGGCCCTCTTCAGTGATTCCTCTCCATGTCTGCTGTACTTTTCATCAGCTTTCCATGCTATAAGGAATACTCCCAATTTCTTAATTTTCTTAAGGAAGAACTGCAACATTTTGTTTTCCCTCTCAGCTGATGGATACATGGATACTCTTGCATTATGCCTATGACCAACAGGTCATGAAGTGGTGAGCAGTAGAATTTTTATTCCATAAAAACTGGATAGAAATGTTGTATCCTAGGTATTACTGCATCGTCCTGTTGGTTCTTGGCATGTCAGAAGAATGCTACTAATGATTTTATATCAAAATATTTCAAGGCTTGATAGAGTTCATTATTAACAGTAGCATAACTAAGGAGATTGCTTTGGTTCCCTTTTTCATGTAGTCTACTAAGGGGATTGACTTTAGCTCCCTGATTCTTGCCATGATGATTAAGGGGATTTGTTTAAACACCCCATTTCATGTGGTATAGCTACTGTAAAAGGATTAGTTTTGGATTCCACTTCCACGTGGGAAAGCTAAGGGGATTAGCTTTAGCTTTTCATTCCATGACAAAATAACTAAGGGCAATTGCTTTCACTGCCCATGTGGTTGCATCAAGATTTGTCTTGCTTTTGCTGTTCTTGTTTTAGTTCCTTTCCCTCTGCTCTTGCTGCCCAAAGTCATTTGGCTTCAGGCTTTCTGCCCTCCTCATGGAAGGCCCACTGCCCATACTGAGCTTTGCATCTGGTAAGGAAAGCTGAAGAGACTGATGAAATCCCATGTGTTTTGTTCTTTTCCTCATGGAAGCTCAAATGTTAGAATTCCTCTGGATAAAATCAAGTGTAGGAATTGCCATAACTGCTAACAGTGCTATTCAGTGTGAAGCAGTATTTGATTTATGGCAATGAATAGGACCATGAGCTTCACCTGTAAGCAAAGGTCTTGGGGGACTCTTTATGCTGCCATTTGGTGCAAAACTGTGGAGATTTTTCACAAAATCCAACAAAGCCACCACCTGAGCCACAAATGGTGTAGCCAACTCAGTGCAGCACCAAATCCACACCAACAGGCACTGTGTAAGGGCAGAACTTGTTAAGGAGAAAAAACCCTAGACCTGGGTGCTGTCAGAAACTCTGCTTGTGTTTCTGCACAGCCTTGCTCCTGTGAATACACCAGTCCCAGGAGAAAAAGCTCTCTGAGGTCTTTGTACCAAACTGCATTGTGCAGCCAGCACAAATTAATATTTTCAAACCACTTAAAAGCAAATAAGATGCCTACATGTAAATTCAAAACAGGCACTTCATGCCCAGCTAATGAAGTTGTGTCTGAGCTATTTAAAAAACCAGGATCTGTGCCCTGGCTTTGGAAATGATGTCTCCACAAAGCTGTTTTAAATACTTGTTCTTACCTGAATCTCTGACTGGGGAATGAGGTTTTAGTCTATAAATCCAGAAACTAATGGGGTTCTTCCTTTGGCTTTTTTATGTTGGGTTTTTTTTTTTTGTGGTGGTGGTGTTGTTTTGGTTTGGTTTTGTTTTTATTGTTATTTACTTGTGTAGTGGAAGTGCTTGAAACTTTACGTTACAAAAACACTTAAATGTGTCGATATTTAAAAGTAGAGCAATTTCTTTTGAGGTGAAGCTTAAAATTAAAAAACAAATTCACTTAACAAATATTTTAATGTTTAAATTTTACAAGGAACCAGCCTCGTGTATCCATCCTGTGTCAGAATAATCATAGATGTGAACAATTAGGGAAAAAAGCAGATGTGAGGCACTGCCCAGCCCTGGCACTGTGCTGGCACAGACGCAGCCTTAGGAGCAGGATTCTGAAGAGAATCCTTCCAAAAACATGTGCTGTTTTTCCAGTATTTCAGTTCTCCACAATGGAATATAGCAGGACTCTTTCAGCAGCTGCAGTTCTGAGCTGTCAGCTCCAAAGCTGGTTGGTTCCACGATGTGCAGCCACTTGAGTTTTGTATATACAGTCATGACTGTATATGAACATGAGATGTGCATATGGATCCACTCTCCTCTAGCATTGTGTGTGCTTAGGTCTGGCTCACTTGAGCTGTGCAATCACCTATTCTGAGCTTACAGCACATTCTGGAATTTACTTCACTCTTTATGCTGCTCAGTAAAACCAGTGTTTGAATTTGTCCCTTCAGTGCCCTACCTCAGCTTTAAATTTCCGAGGCTCTTTTGCTGTGGTGTTTTTTCCCTTTGCTTCTAAAAATAAAACGCATCAAAAGCAATTGGAAAAGAAAGCTGAGCTTCTATGAAATTTTACACATTTCTTGAAGCAAAAAAAAAGAAAAATGCAATGGAGAAGTTCCTCCAGAAGTACTCACATGCAGAATGATGTATATCTTTAGTCATTCATGGAATAGATGTATGTTAAGACAAGCACACAACAAACCACCTCAGTAAAAAATCTAATTCTCTGTAATGTATTTCAGGTAGCAGTGCCATGAGAAATCTGGCTTTATTTCAAGTCTTGCTGATTTATCCACAGTATACAATCAGTGCTTGATGTAGATGAAAACAATCAAACTTCTTTCCCACTTGGGTCAGTGCAGGAAATTTCCTGAGGGAAAATGTTTTGTTCTTCATAAATTTTTTTTGTTGTATATATTGAAGACTGTTTATTAGATTGAAGGATTTTTGCTTTGACTGCTGCAGAAGAGCCAGAATAACAGGGTAAGAGTTACTGCAGTGGCTTTGATGTGAATTTTCCCTTCTCATGGGAATCATCCTGAATCTACAACCTGGTTGCCTGAGCAAGAGATAATTTATAATCTGTGATTATTAAATTTTATATCTCTAGATTCCCTTGGAGTACTGTCACTTCCTGCATGTATTTTAAAGTTATGAATATACAATATAGTAAAGGAATATCAAATTAATCACAAGCAATGAGATAAATTTTGTGTAAGAGTAAAGCTTGAATCTTTATAGAGTGTTGAGGCAGGTTTTTCACTGTTATCATATTTATGCCTTTTTGGGTAGTACTGTTGTATATAGCGTTGTTTTTTAAAATTCTCATCACGTGTTTTATGTCCACAGAGTTAAGGTTAGTCAGAAAAATGACAGAACTTCTTCAGTGAAGTCATTTGAAATGATTTTGCTGATTCCTTTTTTGGAGTTGTAGTTTTAAATACAACTGTTGTAGTTGCTATGTAGAACTTGAATATTTTCAAAGAAAAGTGCAATAAGTGTTAAACCACATGTTAAGAAGCAAAATACTTTGTTCACTCTTTTCTGTGATTTTAGTGAAGAGGAAATGGATTAGCTTCTAAATTGTGACTGAAGAATAAGGTCAAGGATATCAAAGAAACCACAAATATTTCTGGAGATTAGTGAAAATTGTTTCTGTGCAATTTGGAGTGTATTTTTTACAGTTTTCAGTTACTTTGGGTAGATTTTTTGGCTTTTCTTTTCCCTGTGTTTTGATTTTATGAAATTTCATTTCAGTACAAAATTTGAATATTTAATTGTTATTTTTGATCTTTTTTACTTTGCACTACTACATCAGAGCTGTTTAAATTTTAGGAAGGATATTGGCATAGAACATGAAAAGAGTGCTGAACTATTTGGTAATAAAATCATACATAACACCAAAAAGTAACAGCAATATATACCAAGACAAGATGACCTTTTCATTCATAACTTTAAAGAAATGATTTTATTATCTGTTGACAAGAATCTTTTACAGTATGACTGTTTTTTCTTAGCTTTCTTTTTCTTTTCAAATGATGACACCTTTAAAATTCATCATTTAAATAGAGTAGTGCCAGCCTAATTGTCAACATCTCTGGTTCTTTATTCTCAGTTCTTGACCATCTGCCCAAATCCAGTTGTTGTTCCCAATGATTCCTGCATGAGGCACATGCAGTATTACCTGGTCAGCATGGCCTAAAAAGGGATGTTCTGTCTTACTCTGTCCTGTTCCTTGAAGTGGTTACCATAATTTCCAGCACAGCTTTCATGCAAAAGGTCTTGCTAAATAACAATCTAAACACATCTCTTTTTTTTCCCCAGAAATTTCCTAGGGAACATTTTAGCATCCATTTGCTGACATCCTCTTAACACAAATGCATAGCTGTAATAAAAAAGCACTTCAGATTTTAAAAGTAGATGCTATCATACAGTGTCACTGTGCTAAAAAGACAAACATCTCTCTTTGCAAATTGTTGCTATTTGGAAAAGAGCACATTTGTTTTCAACATGTACTTGCATAGAGGAAGGCCAAAAGTTATGTTTCAGGGGAGCCTGGCCAGCTTGGTATTGTTTTGAATTAGGGTTGGTTTGGTTTTGTTTTGTTTTTTTTAAGGCTATGCAATGATTTAAAGATACTTTAGGTATTGTACATATTTAAGATTTCAATGTTAAGAACATGGATAGAATAAAAAACCCCAAGTGATAAAGCATTATAATAGACATAGGTATAGGTATAGATAGATATAGATATAGATGATATAGATATAGATATAGATATAGAGATAGATAGATATAGATAAGCATACATGGGCAATAAAAACCCCTCCCAGTTAGCCTAATTTTGATGATTTGGAAGACTTGAGGAAATCTTCACTCAGTGTTTGATAAATGGTTTCATTTCACTTCAAAGGCTGGCTGTAGTTGAGGGTATTTTAGAGTGAAAGTTTAGAGATAGAGGCTACATATTTAATTACCAGGTATCAACATTTTCTAAAAGGGCAAAATTTTACTATTGACTCAGAAAACTCAATCTGAATGCAATAAATGCAGCATTTTGTAATCAAGTAATGCTTGATATGGTTTGTCCTTTGTTTGTTAAAGTCCACTAAACTGATGTCACCACAATTTCTTGGCTGTCCCATTTTCCAACTGACCAGCTGTCAGTTCCTGTTTCTGGACATTATTCCAAATGCAGCCCAGAACATGGCAAAGTGAATGCAGAACAGATTGAGCACTGAGGGGAACCTGAGCAATGCAGCTAGAGGAGATGAAAATGCTGCAAGGCTGCAGACAGCCTGGAAGGGAGGAGAAGGGAGCCAAAGGAACTGGAAAATGCAGCCAGAGAACTTGTGAGACAGTGGGTACAAAAAAGACAGACTTAGAAAAATTTGGAAATAATAATTTCTAAAAGGTAGCACAGCTCAAGAATGAATAATCATAGAGAATTATCTACAGGTATTTATATTAGATACCATTACTGCTATTTACAAGTCCCCAACTAATTAAACAAATACTCTCTGCATTTAATATAGTATTTTAATTAAGCTGTAAATATTTACATATATCTTACCTAAAATATTTTGAATTTTCAGCTGGAAAATGAATTTCCTTATCTGCCTACATAGAAAACCAGAGTAGCAATGTGGCACGTGTCCATCACTTCTTAATTCCAGCATTCACACAGCAAATTTTCTTTAGTACTTTGGAGTAGTGTTATTTTTTTCTCCTAGTTAGCTGAAATCTAACAACTCTTTAACCAGGTATGATATCAGATATATGGAATATATTCTCCCATTGATTGAAGACTAATTTCCTTGTGTTTGGAGTAGAGAAGAATGCAGAGCATTTCTACAAGGGACAATGAATGACGAAATTTAAAAAGGCTACTAATTCTGCAAGTGAGAGGCTGAGAGGCCTGCAGGTACCTTACAGGGCAGCATCTTGGCAAAGTGCCTTTTACTGTCATGAAACATTCTTTATTTCAGACTGTTGAGACATAAAAAGTTGAATCAATGGATGGTATTGAGAATGATAATACATTTAATCTGTTAATTGACAGCACAGAAAGGAAAGAGAAGAGAATGATGGCGATTTTGACAGCAATCTTGCATCTCTTGGGTGAAAAACCTTCTTAATACCTAATTTATAAACATTTCCTATTTCTGTGGAGAGGTGGGATTGTGTTTAGGTAAACTGTATAGAGTAGAGTTTAGGTAAACTCTGTAGAAAAGGTAGATCAAAAAGTGAGGAAAGAAATAATCTGCTTTTATGTAAAAGATATTGTTCAGGTGGAGATTTTGCGTATGTGAACAATGAAAACTCTGGTCAGATGTAAAAAAAAAAAGTATGAAAAGTTGGTGATAAACCAACATAATTTCAACTACAGACTCTTTGTAGGTCTGGGATCTTTCCAAGATTATGACAGCATTCAATTTATTATATTGGCATTTAAGTTTTTGAGAAATTTTAAATATTTTAGTCTGATTTAAATGTTTGTGATTTTACTTGAGCTAACTGATAGAAATATCATGTTTTGTATTACTGTTGCCTGTTTAGAAATTGCTTAAGCATAATGGATTTTGTGGTCATTTTGTAGGGGCAAGCAGAAAAAAATCATGTGATAGATATCTTTTCTCTTTATACCCATGATTATGCCACAAGTCAAAAGCTATTTAGCCATACTTTCAGTTCACATCCTTCTGTTCTCCATATTTAAAAAGTTTTCCATATTATTGCCTGCATGACAATTCCAAAAGATTAAAAGATCAGCCCATTTCACATCAGTTAGTTGCTGAATCTTCTCAAGAAACCAGAATAGAAGGATTATTTTTAATCTATGAAACTCTGTGCTCTCTATTATGACTCATGTTTACTCATGCAATTTGCTCCTCACCACTGCTGCTCTCCTAAGAAAGTCATGAAATTGCTGGGAGCATTTATCAAACCAGTCACACTCCACTGGAAACACCAGTAAGGAACTGGAGGATAAGGAGCCTTTTCCAAATTATTCTGCTGGTCTGGAAAAAAAGGGAGCCAACAAATGAAATATCACTTGAGACCCTTAATCTGAAAAAATTTTAAAAATCCCAACTGTACAAAACAGAGATTAAAAAAGATGACAGCAAGCACACTAAAATCTTCCCAGGTGCACTAGAAATAGTAAGAAAAAAGCAGAAAGCTCTTTTTGGATGGATGCTGATGAGCTGGGTACTCTAGAAGAAAGACATCATTTTCTGTTTCTTGATTATATCCCCATCCAAAGAAACTCTCTTTGTCTTTTGAAAAGTGACTTCATCAAAGAAGTAATTAACTGCCTGTGTTACCTGTGTTCAGGAAACTGAATTTTGATCAGTTTACCTTTTTGGAGAAAGAAAGCCGATATCAAGAAATGTTCACCCAGATAAATATTAACGTCTCAAAGTTTATGGTCAAGGAATAAAAATTATATATCTAATTAAAATTACTCTTTTAGGGACATGGATACTGGAACTCCATTTAACCAAAATACCAAGTGGAACACTTGGAAATGCTGGGCTTTTTCAATTAAAGGAATAAGTTACATGTAAAAGATGAAATTTATATTGCCATTATTAACATAAAAATAAGATACCAGAATGCTCAATTTCAGTTAATGTGAAAATTCTTCATCTTTGGAGGGTGTTGAGACCTGACTTGACAAAACCTGATGCATTGTAGTTTGAATTCACTGTTGATCTTGGTTTGAGCTAGAGGTGACTTTGCAGAGTCTTCCAGTTTGGATGATTCTATAATTAATACATCAAAAAGAAAAATATTTCTGGCTACATCAACTCATTTCAATTTGTTTAAGGACATTTCTTGTCATTTCTTCTCTATTCTTTTACCTCCAAACTTAAAACCAAAAAAAAACCAAAAAAAACCCCAAAACAACCTAGGTGAAAGCAGAGCATTTTTTATCAGCCTTTGTGTTACCACTGTAAGAGTTATTGAGTTTATGTGATGTAGTGACATGCAGTGCTTAAAGGTGCACAGATACCTGAATGAATACACACAGTGATTGAAACATATTTTGACCCAGTGACCCAACAGCATTTGGAAACAAACAGCTCATTTTAACAAATGGCAAGTTGCTTATTTTTCCCTCCTTTGTAAAACATTTTCTAGCCAACATCATTGACCTCTTTGGGCTTCTTTTCTTCTCAAAATGACTTGATATAAAGCTTGTATGCATTATCTGTCATAAAAAGGAAGGCACAAGATGCAAAGTTCAAGCACTGGAAAAAAAATAAAACCTGACACTAAGGTTTCTTTCCTGACTGAATCTGAGGGGTGAAGCTGTAGTGGCTCTGTCTTGATCAAGTGAAGATGCTTTTGCCATTTTGATTGTAAATAGCGTCACAGAAGGGAATTCCTGACAAGAATGAATCCCACATCCAGTGAATTTCTCTCTATGCTCTATAACCTCATAAGACTGGGGTTTTTTTTCCCTGCAACATAATCTCAGGTTTGAGGCTGTGAGATTTATCCTGTGGGCTTTGATTCTGTATCAGAGCATCAGTTAGGGAGATTTTCTGTGGGATTATTGCCTTTATTAATTTACTGAGTTTCTCAGGCAGTTCTCCAGAGCAGGAAGAGGAGAACCTTGGTGCAGCTGTAGTTGTCCTGGGAGATGCATTCCCCTCCTGCCTTCCATGGATTTCTCCTCCGTGGCTGCAAAAACAGGTTCAGTTTACCTGATATTTCTGTGAAGCAAACAGGTTTTAACCTTTCAGGCTTACTGAGGATAGTGCCGATGATATAATGGCCAATTTTTCCCATGAAAAAGATCAAATCTTAGTTGGGAAGTGCAACAAAAAAAGAAGTGGCTTATCTCACTCCAAGCTACCTCAGGTCAGCCAGTAGTGGACCCACATTTGGAATTAAGCTCTTAAATCTTGGTTAAAGCTTTTTCTTTCTCTTTCATTCTCACACCATTGCATTGTATTTGGTGATGTGCCTTTCCACAAGATCTGCAATCTCTGATCCTACATTTCAAAACCAAGATTTACTGTAGTGAGAATTTACATGGGGACCTTTTTTTCAGGGAAAACTCTACAGGAAGTCTGGTGCCACTGCAAGAAGTTAGAAAATTTTATCAAAACATCTGATCTGTGGTAGTAGAGCCTTTTCTCTGTAGCTTTATCCCTTAGCTCAGTGGCGTGTGAAAAGTTCTCCATTTCACAGGATCACAAAAGTTATTTTTTCCCCATACTTCACCTGAAACCTCCATTCACGTACAGAGCTCTGCACACTGTTTGATGCAGCTCTCAGCAGTTACTTGGTTTCATCTGAGGCCGAGGAAGCTGAAGGAAAATCTGCAGAGAGCTGACAAGAGTGACCACAGCAAAGGGCATATCCCATGGAACTCAGAACTGGAGCACTGGGATGGACACTTTCAGGAATTATGGGTCAAGAGGGAAATGTGCAGATCACAACAGCTTTAAGCTGCTTCCAGATTTCCTTCAGCCACAGCAAACAGCAGTCACAACTCCGCTCACAAAGAAAAAGAAACTCATTGGCAGGGAAAGGTGCTGAATTAATTTGAATTCCTTTCTGTTAAGATTTCCCCTCTTCATCTGATACTTGCAAGTCCAAACATATTTAATAGATGAACATGAGTAAAAGGTGATTGTTTACCAGGGAGTCTTTTCAAAACAAATGTTTTGCATTTCTGACAGAAAGAAATTGTGGAAGTAATTTGGCCCATGTAGGAAAAAAGGTTTCAACTTATTGAAATATATATATTAAAATTTATGAGAAATAGTGCTCCAGCATGGGTATGTAACAATTTTTTTAAGCTGGTTTAATGCTTTTTGGATGGAATAGATAGATTAGAAACATAATGTAAGTTGCTATATTTTCATTTTATTTCCATTTTTTATTTCCAGATAGTGTTAAAGAATGATGAATGGGATAAACATGGAAATGGGGGGAGAAAGGTTTTATTAAAAGCCTGCTATTCCACAAAGAAGAGCATGCTTAAAGCATTTCTGGTTTTTATGAATGATGACCCAAATCTTCTCAGGTTGGGCTCTGTGGTGAATTGTGGGAAATGGAGTTCAGTAAGGGACAAAGCTTCCCACGAGCCTGCAGGTTACTAAAGATCTGTGAAAATTTAAAGTGTGTTTAAGCAGAGCTTTCCTGCTGCCTTTGATTTTGTACTTCCCAACCCATTGAACGGAGGGTTAATACTGGATTTGTTTTTTTACATAATGAGTGGTTTTAATATTGATAAAACCAGTAGCATTAATGTGCAGTAAGTACCAAAATCTGAATGTCCCGTACTCAGTTGCAGGTAAAATAAATTAACATCTTTTTCACTGTCATTAAGGTGATGGTCCTATGTAGGCATAAATTAGACAAAATTTGTAAATAGAATTACTTTAATTCATGAAACTACTTCCATGCACAAAAGCTTTTCTTCTGGTCTGCTTGGGACAGACTAGAAAATTTCTCTGCTTTTTCCACTGTATCAATTCATCTAGTAAAAACTATAGCAACCACTCCACAAATTTTTGGTTTTCTATGGAATAAAATAGTTTGTTTCAACATCTAAACTTGCACTCATCTAAACAATAAACAGGATGCAAATTTTAAATCTTTAAAATCCCAATTATGGCAAATCCTTAAAATACAATAGCTACTAAAATATTTATCTAGAGGGATTAGTTAAGCACTGGATAATTAGGAATGCATTATGAAAATTGTTTTCAACAGTATTTTTATTCAGAATTTAATAGAATCTTCCAGATTTGCATACTTTGATGGGAGTAAATAAAAAATGCAAGTTTCAACAATGCGCAATTAAATGCATAAAATGCACATTTATAATAAAAATCTAGATCTCTATGGGGATTAACTAGGGCTAGTTGTAGATAATCAGATCTTTAGCCTAAGTTCATTTAAATATATGGAGGTTTTATAGAAATAGCTACACTTTAAAGATTCCTGCAAACAAATTTTCATAAATGCTTAATTGTTTGCTATATAAAGGCTTAAAAAAGATTATTTTTTTCTAGAAAAACTCAAAGACATGGATTTAAAAGAATCAAGGAGTTTAAGCTGTTTTTCTGTGGACAGCACTTTAAATAATAAATTAGCCCAAAATTTCATTTGAATTTGTGTTCTCCTTCTGTTACATTTTACTGATACTGTGATATGCCAGTGCAGGGCATCCTCCTTAGACCTCTCAGTGATAATAAGTGGTTTTTATGTATCTCACTTATAGGCTGAGTAGAGTAACTGTGAAGTAAAATATGGTAAGGTTAAGCTGTTCTGTAGACTTCTAACGCAGTAAGGAAGAGATGGGAAAAAAGTTGCTCTTTTTGTGTCTTTCTGAGAGTGCTCTCTAGAATGGACTCAGTACAGGTTTTAGTTATTATGAAGGAGATTTGTGTTCAGAACTGCACAGATGAAAAGATATACATGCAAAGTACAGAGTGTTTAGTGTCTTTTTCTAAAATTGATGGTTTATTAAAAAAAAAAAAGCTGCAGTATATAGTCAGCTTAGAGTAGAATGGGTCTGCTCATTAGTGTGGGAAAAGTTCCCATTTCCAGCCACAGCGTTTCTTCAGAAGTTGCTTCCAAAAGGAAAAGTGGAATTCCTGGCAGCAGCCTTCTATCTAATGCCTAAATCTGGCTGGGACAACACTCCAGGTGTGTGCCTGACAGTGGAACCCCAGAGCTGGATTTGAGTTTTCTTCGTGCCAGTGTTACACTAAATCAGGAGAATGTGCCTTTAATTGTTCTGTTTTCTTTTCCAAATAAAGAAGATGTCTTTCTTACCTGTCCTTGGAATTCTCCATGGCACGAACAAATCACTTACTTAATGCCATTCCAGTTACTGATAAAATGAAGCTCTGTAATCAACTCTGCTTTGGGGAAAACATGACAGAGGCTGATGGAAACACACCAGGCTCTCAACAGACTGTGTTGGAGCCTGCTCTGCTCAGCTGGGATGAGGAATATCTTTTGTCACCACAGTCTATTGCTAATCTCTCAAATCAATGCTTCCTATGCAGTAAAGCTTCCATCAGAGATCTAATCCTGCTCCTATTTAAGTCAGCAAGAAAAATAGAATAGGTTCGAGACAAGTGTATGCAGAGAGCTATAATCTCTGTAAATAAACAGACATTGTACTTGTAATCAATCACAGGGCAAGGAGCAGCAAATATTAGGGGGGGAAATACAGATCACTTGCTTCCATTACTGTATTAAGCCAATGATTTTACTGGCTTAAGACTTTTAGTACATAATAGTAGATAATACTGAAGTTGCAAGGACAGAAAATTGGGTTTTGTCTCTTGCAATGCTGCCTGTCCCTGAAGGATAGAATGTGGTAGGAAACTCTCCCTGGGGTTTGTGTTCAGTCCAATACCCAGCCAATAACTACTCACACTGGTTATTTATTTGTCTGATAACATGGAGCATCTATTCTGAGTCCTAAAAAAATTGGAAATATTTCCACTGTCTGATGTTGACTGGGAGGCTGCAGTTAGGCATCAGATCACCTCAGTAAGAGCTCACTTACCCAGTCACAAATAGTTAATCAGAAAAGCTAATGAGAAAGTTGAAAGGAAAATTTTTTTCAGCAATTTGCTGGCTCCCCTTTCATGTGCCTTTATGGGTTTTTAACATTAAGCATGAAAACTAGAGTGTATGTCTTGGTACCCAGTTCTTTGACATTTTAATTATTCATAGGCATGAATGCCCACATTGTAAATCACAGCAAAAATACCTAATGCAGGTATTTTATTTTTTACAAAACTAGATTCTAGAGAAATATTGACATGGCTAACGATGACTATGCTTTCATTTCCAAAATGAGGAAAACCATGTTAATTCTGTGTACAGCAATAAGGTCTTTTATTATTTTTTTAATCTTACATACTGAGATTTTGGGCTAAACAGAATGACTAATAGTCCCCAGCATAAGCTTGTCAGAATGAAGATTCTTTCAAGTACATAAATGTGTAAAAGGAATAGCTACATCTTGTTTTCCTGCAAGGAAAGAGAAAGGAAAAAAAAAAGGGAAAAGTAAAAAAAAAAAAAAAAAAAAAAAAAGGTGTGTAAGAGGATATAAAGCACAGTTTACAGGATGGGTAACTCAAGCTCTGGGTGCTTTTTCCTTCTTACTTTAAAGTCTCACCTTTTTTTTTCCCCAGTAGAGGCAAATGAGGCACTACTATTTAAATACCATTGCAGGAGCTGAATTGAAGTCATTTCAGTGCCTCTGAAATGCTGATGTGAGGTGGCAGAGCTATCAATAAAGTTGGCTGCACACAGTTTAATGGAGCAAAGGCAGCCTTGGACAAGGAATAAAAAAACTCTGAAAGTACCAGGAAAAAAAAAATAAAAGAGCCAAGTGACAGAGCAGCACAAGTGGGAGTGGGGTGAATGCTGAGGTTGTATGAAATATGGAATTTCTTTTCATATATGTTCTGTGATTTGTAAAGAAGACATGAACATAAATGAAGTAAAACAATAAATGTATATTTGAACACATAGTGGGCCTACATCTCCCTCTTTGTAGGTGGATGAATTTTTGGCTTCATCTATAGATGAAGCCAAATCAATATCCAATCCTGTACACCCCTCAGGATACAATTATTTAATTTATTCCCTAGTGCAATTTCATATTGATGATCCTTTGTATCTCAGACCAGTTGTTTTAGACTGTCCAGCATCTCACAACAGTTCATCCTCTGACTGTTACGCTTCCTCTGCCAATAATTGCACAGAATGTAATAGTTCAGAAAAAACAGTACTGGTTTCTTTTAAATCTTCCACAAATTAAGTAGATTTCTTGTATATTGAGAATTTATCTTCAAATATATACTTCATGGAAGGTTAGACAAATGGTTATCTGTTTGCAAATGCTGTAATTAGAAATAACAATGACAACATCTTTTTTAAACAGCAATTGTTTCAGTAGTTTGCCTTATGTAAATTACCAAAAATTTCTTCTTTCACATCTTGATTTCTTTCTTCTGTGACCTTAACATCTGTGACAAGTCTAATGAAATCCAAAATACAGCTTGATGGATGAGAATATTTGAGAGACTGTTTTCACTCTGTGTGCCTCAGAGAGAGATCATCATAGAATCTTTTATAAACTACATATTGTAAGTAAAAAATCAGTAAGATTGATTTGATTAGATCAATTAATTAGACTTAGAGGACAGATTGTTTTGTAAGTTGTATTTAATATGCACGAGGACATATTTTCTGTCAAATGAATCACAGGAGCACTATATTTAATTTAGCCTTACAAAGAGGGTTACTGACATGTTATCCTTAGAATCATAATAAAAAAAAAAATCCCACAATATAAGCAGTGATAGACTGAATGGCATTCTAAATAAATCACTGGGCCCACACCAAGCATTCCAGGGATGCATCAGCATTGTTTTGGAAAGTAATCAGATAAATCCTGTTGGAAAACCTGAGTGGGGAAGAGGTTGTTTGGGGAATTTTCTCCTCATTGTACACATATGTGTATGGTAGTAGGAAATGCTATGGTAGTGGATCACATTAAGTCATGGACAGAAGTTTTATGTGCCATACTTAAATAACTAATAACAAAAGCAAGTAGTTTCTGCTATTTTAGATTGACAGCTGTATATTTCTTGTTACTGTTGTTGTGTTGAGGCAACTAGTACCTTCCTTTCAGGCAGTTAATCACTTTTTCTCCATAGATTCTCCATAGATTAGATAAAATACCTTGAAAATTATTCATCTTTACATCCAAGTTGAACAGCACAGCTATAGCCTTTTTTAAAAAATAATGGACATAAACAAAACACTGGAAGAACATTTGCTGATTAGGCCCAAATAATGTCCCAGATAAAAACCCTTATAAAAACCCAAGCTGACTTGCTGTTGATGCTGCTCTGGAATATATCTTTACAAGGATTTTATCTTCCTGCATCAATTGTATTTCCCATGTCTCTCTGTTAATATATGAGCCTTTTAGCTTACTGCCTTCCATACCCTCTAATAAATCTAGTGAGGAACAGTCCTTCCTTTTGAAGCACATTTGATTGGAATTTATTCAGGAGATAATTCCTCTGCCTGCTCTAAGCAGCATTTCAGCCTTTGGAGCAGCACTTGTCCTTTTGTGAGACATCAGAGCTACTCGAAGGCTTGTGGGGGAATCCTTCCCACAGCCATGGCTGATCCATCATCCCACCTCCTCCCTGACCCTGCGCTCTTCCGTCTTTTCTGATGAGCTGCCCTCGTGACTGACCTCTCCATCTGTACCAAGAGATGTGTTATCAAACATACTTGAGGAAAACATCGTGTTAGGATAGGTGCTTTTGCTGAGATCAGATACAGTGACGGCCAACAGCAATGTAGCAGGAGTGAAAAATCCCTGAAATCCATCTTTTGCACTGTTGGCAACAAAGCAGCTTTTTGCTGTTTTAAGGGATCTGTTGCTTTGGGCAAACATGCTGTTTCGTGTAAAAAGGCAAAACCTTCCTTATATTCTTTCATGGTGAACGTGGGCTGAGTCCTCATTACAGTCATCCCAGTGTTCTCCTAGACAAGCAGAAACACAGTGATTAAATACATGTTTTCCACTCCCTAACCTCTGTTCTTATCCTGCCAACATTACATGAGATATAAATAAAAGGGAAAAGTGCATTAAAGTGCTTTGCAGCGTTGATTTATAGAGACTTGTACTTCTCCTTCTGTAAACCGTCATCCTGCTTGATGCAAAATGGATGCAGGCTTTTTTCTCCTCTTTTTCAAATTCTATATCTTAGATGAAAGCTACTGGATGTATTTTTAATTCAGGAAGTGCCTTTTTGAAGTCCTGGCTGTGTTTCTCTTTAATCTCTTTTTATATTATTTTGTCTGATTTTTCTATTTCAAATGTAAGTCAAAGTGAGGCAGTGTACATATTCTGTTCTTTTACATGCTTCCAGCCCTTCCCTACAGCTGTCTTTTCTGCTACATTGATGAAGAATCTTTTTTCTTTACCTGCCCACATTTCTGCTCTTTTTAATCCTTGGATGTGTCAGTATAACTCTTTTTTATCTTCAGAAATTCTGCTCTTGCCCAAATGCTGTCATGTACAGTAGGGCTCCTCTAAGTGTCCTCCCTTGGCTGGATATAGATTTTTCTTTTCTTATATTATTTTCTGTCCTTCAACCTGTTCTTTTTAATATTTCTATTCCAACTTGATAGCTTACTGCTTTTAGCCTAAGTAATTAATCACTCAGGATTTTTAATTAAAATTTTCCTACAAATGATATGAACTATGTTCTGTATACAGCTGTTACATATTTTGGTGGTTGCCCCTTCAGTAGTAGAGGGTAAAAATTTTTGATGACTGTATCTGCCTTCATGATCTAAATTTCAAACTGGAGCTGCTGTACTTTCCATGATTTTTTCCTTTTTTCCACAAAGTAAATTTAGTTTTCTATTTTTTCATACCATCTGGACAAATTTTCCTTTTGATTTAGTAGGCATAAATTTACAGTGTGGCATAACTTTTTAATGCTTATTAAATATGTAAAATGGAACTGCCCCAAATAAAAATAAGTTTCACTGTACAATATTATATTTAAATCAGTAGCTTTGTTTCACTAACCTTGAACTTAGCTTGAGGAGTTACCACTGCCAATGGGCAATGTTGTACTGCCATTATTAAATGAAAAAGTAATTTATTTAATAAGAAATATTTCAGCTCAAATACCCCATGGGCTGAGCTCTGGAGCTCTGCAGTGAAAAGTTGCTGTATGGAAAATGTGATGAGCTTCTGAGCACCAAGGTGTTCTGTGCTTCCTACAGTGAGGAATTTTGGAATTCAAGTTTGTTTGAGCCCTTCTACTGAAACTAAATATTAAAAGTAAATGTAGGCAAACGTATGGTTCTCTTTTTAATTTTTTTTTAGTAGGTAAATATAAATAGAATATTTTAATTTTTCACATCTTGTATATAAGATTCTACAATAATTTAATTCACTGAAAACTGGGGTCACAACACTTACTACCACCCTAGTTGATGCTAAATTTGGTTGGTGTAGGATTAGGTAATACAGGCTGAAGATGCAAATTCATTCCAGAGAAGACAATGTGGGCATAGTTTATTACACAAAGCAGATTTACCATCAACAGACTTGACTCAGAGCGGAGGTTGTCTGAAAGCTGTGTTCTAGCAGGAGATGCTGATCCTCTGGCAAAGTGCACAGCCCAGACTTACAGAGCTGGGTGGAAATTAATGGTATTACAACCCTGTCAATGTTGGAATTGCAGCAGACTGGTGTGGCCACAGTTTTATTCCTGTTAATGATCTATTAGGAATGAGTATATGATCAAAAGAGCAGCTGTCCAGGACAGAAGCTATTCATTTGGTGTCTGCCTGGGAGAGTTCTTGGTGGGAGCATCTGAGATAAAAAACAATTTATTCACTTTTATTAACAATTTATTAACCTTCCTTCCTTGTCAAGAAATAGTGTTCAGGTAACTGTGAATCTTGTTATTTATCTTGCTTTTCATGACATTTTCAACAAATGGACTCTCCTGGGATAGAAGCAGGAGAAGGATTTAAAGAGTAAAGAATCATAGAATCCCAGAATCATTAGGGTCAGAAGGGTTTTTTTTAAAGGTCCTCTGGTCCAACCCCTCTGCAATGTGTAGGGGCATCTTCAGCTCTGATAGCAGGCTCAGAGCTGTGCCCCAGCCTGACCTTTCCAGGGATGGGACATGTACAACCTCGCTGGGAAACTTCCTCCATGGTTTCCGTGCCTGCATTTGTAGGGGGACACAGTATGGGCAAATGAAGGTGGCACAGAATGTAATCTTGTCCCCTAAAGAGTTGCAGCTGAACCAGTTACTAAAGATTAGGAGCAGGCCTGATGTTAGCAGGGCACACCTGTAGCCAATAAAAAGAATTTTATAAAAGAGTGGATTGGTGGGAACTGGAGTCAGTTGGCTGCTGTGGGGATAAGGAAGGGTCAGTGCCTAGAGGAGCTGCCTACCTGACCTTCAGGGAGGTAGGAAACTCTAGTGAAATGGAACCTTTGCAATGTAATAACATTCACTGTGAAAAAATTCATTCTCAGATCAAGCCTTTGCCTCAATATAAAGCAGATAAAGGCCAGGGAAAGACCACCACTCCCCCATCACCCCACATCTGTTACCACAAATGCATCCATCCAGGGGATGTCCAAAGAAATAACTGCTTCTCTTCTGGAAAAGGTTTTATTTCCTGCCCAGAAATAAAATAATAAATCATTTTCTTCATTCAGCTGTGGTAAGCTAAAGTTGCTTTTATCCATATTCTTTGTTAACTGCTGATTATACTGTGACTGAATAAGAAAATAAGGAAGTTTCTCAGTGAAAAGCAGAAGTGAAGTCATGAAGTGGCTTAACACAAAAGATGATAACAGTGATAATGAGGATAAGAATGCATAGTCTGGCCAGTGCCTTTTCTCAAAGGAAGCCGGATGATTTTTAAAATCCAGCTAAGAACTGTCTAAATGAACAAATGAGTGAATGAAATGAGTATTCAAGTAAACCCAAAATCTGTTTCATGGTCCAGTTCTGAGTGATGCAGGTATGTGGGAGTGAGGTTGTCTCCAGTATCCTGTGCTCCTTGGAGAAGAGAGCTCTGTCAGTATGATGGATTTTTTTTAATGCTCTCTTCTCCTGCTCCTTTCTCATTGGATTGCCCTTCAATTTAAGGTTGTTAAAATAAATGTCCCTGTTTTGCCAACAGCTCTGGCTGAACAAGTAGGGAATGCTTTGTCCATCTTAATAACCAAAGGATGCATTAGGGGTGTGAAGTACAGGCAAATTGCCAGTGTCTGGAAGTTACTGATGTTAGTTTGTATGTACCCCAAATGTCCTCTTTTATTACGTTAGCAGATTAACTCTGGGAAAAATTTCCAAGGATGAAATGGTTTATTTGTGAAAATGATGTCAAATGGATTGTTTGGGCAGATACATCAGGGATCTAAAAATGTGGCCATCAGCATAATGAGTTTGGAAGAGAAGGTGCAGCAAAAATATCTTTGTTTCCTCTTCTGACATTTACCTTGTTTGACTTGCTAATTTAATCATTGGTGCTGGAGCTAGGGCTCAGCTATTCAGTGGAAGAGGTGAGTGTTTCCTACTGATGTTGTCAGTTAAAATTTCTGCCTGATTTGAATGTAAATCATGAAGAAAAAATGAACCAACCAAACAGGTTGGGAGCACTTCATTCTTCAGTGGGGAGGGAATGCGTTCTACTCATCAGGGTATGGAGTTTATTTAAGAGCTGCTGCAATAAGAGCCCCTGTGACAAAGTTCTGGTTTTCATTGGCTAAAAAGGGAGTTTTGGCACTACTTCATGCAGGTTTTATAATGTGCACAATTATCTCAAGATAAAAACACTGTGGCATCCTTCCCACTTGGCTTATGGTGGCCCATCTTTGATTTGTGTTGCAGGCAAATTGATTTGTCTTCTTTACTCCAGAAAAAAATTCTTCTGAAGAGTGAAAACAAGGTGTTGTATGACTGTAGGCAGCAGTGTCTGAACAGAGATATCCACATTAAATATTTCCTTAGTTATTCTGTTGCCAATTCAGAGATTAAAATAATACACCACTTGGCTGGAGTTACTTGGTAATAAACATAACAAAGCCATGAAGTAGTTCTGAATTCATGATGTGGACCTGCATTAATTTTCTTATTCATCAGTGTAGGAAGGAGTACTGAAATCACCAGCACTCACTGCACTTAAAGTACAATTTTTGTTGGTAAAGGGAGGGATGTAGATGTTTGGAAGTGAATAACTTTCACGCAGGGAAATCATATTTTGCCTTAGAGAATCAATAACTCACAATCCTTCTTTGCTATTCAGAAAGGCAAAGCTTTCTGTTAGTCACTGAGTTTATATCTTTAGAATTTCAGGCACTTTTTTCTCTGGTATCATTTGTTAAATGTACTGGCCATGATTTCTGATACAGGCAGATATGCAAAGTGTATTAAAGTCTTAAGGAGCTGATGTAGAAAGAGGAGCCTGTGATCTTTCAACAGTGTTCAGTTCAAGTCTTCTCAAAATTCTTTTAGGAGTCTCTAGATTCTTTTTTTTTTTCAGAATTGAAATGTGAAAACTATAAATACTTGAAATGTTTGATAACCTACTCTGACTCTGCATCTAGAGCCTGCAAGCACAGTGACCTTCCATATACCCAATACAACCTAATTACTGAGTGCTTTTTCCCAAGAATTAACAGACATGCAGTGCAACTTACTAAAGTATAATTTAGACCAGTTAGCATACAGTGTGTGTGAAATAATGAATGGGCTTTTCTTGTTCATACTGTGATGATACACATTTCCCTGGTGGTCATCCTGTCACTAATTCCAAAACTTCATGCTAGGAAATGAATTTTAACTGTACAATAACTTAAAAAGACAGTCCTGTTATTGCTATCCTAGCTTTTCTTTCTCTCTTCTCTTTCCTCTGTTAAAAAAAAATGAGAGAAAATTGTGTAACACAATATATTTTAACTAAAAATGTATATATTATGCTTAACAGAACTTGCTATTTTATTTTTCTATTTACTTATTCCATCCATTCATCTTATTAGTAAAATATTAAATAATACATCTTTGCTGACATACTTGTCTTCATTGTTTCACTGTTATTCCCATGGACTTTTATTTAAATAATTATCAAAACTGTTTACCATGGGTGAATCTTGTCCTATTCCAGTAGCTAAATGGTATCCTTTGGGTAAAATATCATAGCTTCTGCCAGCTATAAAGGTAAATTTAAAGGTTGATTGCTCTTCTGTGTCATCTTGGTAAAGGAACCAAGGGAAGGGGCCTCAGCCTGGAGCTGCAGCCACCAGGGTATTGCATAATCCTCCTGGGGGAGGGTTTCCAAGAGCTCCCATTCAGCAAATGCCTTGGGATCCATGAGAGGCCCTACAGACACAGATTCTGGGAATCACTGCCTCAAAGGCAAATTGCTGCCACAACTATCTGTTAGCTGTGTTCCCAGAACAAGCTCTGCTTTCAAAGCCGTGAGCTATCGGGCACATTGAGATCAGGATTAGGTCTGCCATTTCTCTTTGTTGCATCCAAAGCTTTGTCTTTCTGGTGCCTTTGCTAATGAAGGATGTATTTTTTGTGCTTTCCCAGTAAGGAAGCAGGAGTTGCCTGCTGACTTCAAGAAAATTCTTCACAAGAAGGTTTAATGTGGCTGCTTTAACCTACTCCAGTTCTTAATTACTCTCTTAAGTAATTGAAACTCAATTTGGATGTGTGTAATCTGGGTACTACTGCCTCCTGAAAATGCCTTATTCTCTAATAAAATATTGGAAATAGAGAACTTTTGACTATCTCCCTCTGTAAGCACCGAGATGAGCTTTGCTTTGTGTCACAGATCCAGTATGCACTTTTCCTGTCTGATGAGTTTGAACTTCACACCCTTGCCTCGTGTATTTTCCAAACCTCGTTTCTCTCCTTGTTTCCTGTTTGAGTCTCACTTTTGGAGAGTGGCTTGTTACCATGACACCTTATTTTGTACTTTCTAATTGGATCGGTAGTGATTTGCAAATGTTAATGCTTCAGGTATCAACAGGCACATACTTCAAGGGTAGTATTGGATTATTACTGGAGGCAAGCTTTTCCAGAACTGTGGATTTATGAGTATACAGAATAATAGTTGTTTTCAGTTGGTAGCTTGCATTATTTGGCCAGTCCTGTAGTTTACATGAGACCTGTAAGCCTCCAAAACTTGGTTGATGGAAGAAACTGAACTGATTTTGTCAGGATTTCAACTCCATTTAGCAATGGCAATTGTACTGCTGTGAGGAGACAAACCACTTAGAAAGAGAAGGGGCTCCAAAGTAGAACAGCCTTGTGGATCTGCAGTTTTGTATGTGTCCTGAAAGCTGAGAATTGTAGAGGAGCACTGCAGGTTGTTGGAGCACAGGTGCAGTGACGCCTCCCCGGTCTGTGGGGCTGATTTGCTGACGAGCTGCAGCTGGGGGACCCTGTCAGGGTAATTGCTTGCACCTGGCCAGGCTGGAATAACAGAAGTGAGGGCACAAAGGAGACTGAAGATGTGTGTTCAATTCAGGGAGAAGTTTATCTAGTGAGAGGTGTATTTAGAACATAATTTTTATAAGAGGCTAAGCTGAGCTTCTCTTCTTGGAGAATTTCTTCAGTCCAGGTAAGTCCAGCGATTGTTGTTTACAGAATGTTGTGTTTGCAGGTATCTTTCTCCTAGGTTGTGCTCTATGCTTTAACTTTTCTGAGTGCGAAGGTAGCTTCCCAATCTGTTTTTCAAGATGCTTCTGTGAATTGTAATTTCAGTTGTGTTGCATGACCCACTTGTGAGTCACATGAGAATTTTGCTGGAAAGCCTGACTGAAGGTCAGGTGCCTTCAGAATTTGTGTTTTTATATCCTGTGAAGATATATCAGCATCTAAATCCTTCCTTTGCTATTTTTGTTTTTATTGAGGCTGTAGTAGTGGCTGTATACTGCAGTTCAGTAGATCAGAGTCTGGATCCATCTTAAATAAATTCCTAGTAGCGTTCAGTCCTTGCTTCATAGAGTTTACAGTCCAGTTCTGGCATAATTCTCCTATCCTACCTCCATAGAGAAGATTTTTTTTCTCAGTCACTTAGTGACTGGCAGCTAAAAAAGCCCTTTTTTGGTGTGAAAGGCTGAATTCCTGAAGCAATTGCTGTGACTGGAAGGCTGTGTGAAGTTCAGGTTGGAGTAGTTGATCTATTGTGTGTGAATACAAGAAGGCATTACCTCTGTTGCTGAAGCTCCTGAAATTGTATGACTATCCCTAATTAATTAGTGCTTTCTGATAATTTTGCCTGTGCAATTTGTTTTTCCTAGCCAGATAGTTTGCCTTAGCTATTGTCAAAAGGCTTTTAGCTGGAGTAGAAAATTCAGCTGTTAATTCAGTCAAACAACACTGTTCTACCTAGTTCTTCCTGCAGTTTGAAGTCTTCTTGTGCAATTTAGCAACTCCCTCCTGGCAAGCCATGTTGGTAGGCTTTAATCTACAGGAAAAGCTTTGTAAAAGCACCTCCTGCCCCTCAAAAAAATTTCCTTTGGATGCCCATTTCTCTGTTGTGAATAAGTACTTTTCAGCGATGTATTATTAAAATAATTTCTGTACAGGGTTAATTGAGGAAAGATGTTTGCCTGTTCTGAGAGAAAGAAGGGGTAGAAATTCAGAGTTTTGCATTTGGAAGAGCTGAGATGGGCACATTGAGGAGCATTCACAGGTGTAGGATTGGATACCAGAATGAAAAATCAATTCTCATGCTTTTAATTCTTTATTTGTGAAGTCAAGTGCTCATGAAATTGTTGTCATCAGAGCATTCCATTCCAGAGGTTCTTTCGTTTTCTGGAAACTGTCTGAACTTCAGAGTGCTTGCAAAATTTTGATATGCCACAGTAGTAAGTGGTTTTGTTTTTCAAACCTCATCAAAAGCTGTGTTCCTACTGTCCTGAAGAAACCCAGTTGGGGAAATTGGGAAAATCCATCTTGTTTTGTGAACGGTATTTCAGCAAGATGATTCGTTGCAAGGAAGTAGTGAATTTCAAGTGTTTTCTTTGTGATTTACTGACTAAAAAGCTCTGACGGGGTGGAGATGGTTATTTGTCATGGTGGCAACTGAAAAATAATGTGTAGAAATTAATAGAAATTTTTTTATGCATCATTGCAATACTTGGATAGCTGAAGTAAAAAGGAATATGTGGATAATTGCCAGAAATGCAGGTAATCTAAAACACACTCCAGTCCTGAAGTGTGTGAGTAGAGATTTTAAGAACTAAAATTTAAAACCAATGGGAAATTTGAATAGTTGAGCTACCCAGCACATTAAAATCCTATAAAGGATGAAAAGACTGAGTAGTGAATGTTTTCACATAATGAAAAGTTTCCAAAAAAATGCAGCCAAAACCTCTTTGCATTTATGTGTTTTAAATATTTAAGTGTTTCTGCATATTAATACCATTTTCTGTAGTAGAAACAGCAGTTTCAAATTAAAATTATTCTTCATGTTTTTCTAATATAGTTTTGTCAGAATCAACCTAAATAAGCAGGTTTGAATTGAATATTTCCTGAAAGTGACTTGTTTGGTCAAGAATTTTTTTGTCGTCGTTCCTTCCTTATTTTAACACATACAGTGCCAATAGCATCTCCTGCTAATGGCCCAGGAATTATAGGACAAGTTTCTGAAGGAAACTTGACACCAAAAAATTAAAAAAAACACAAAAAACTGAAATAAAACACTTATGCACTTGTAGGGAATGACATCAGAGTTATGTGTCTTTGCATGTGTCTCAACTTTTCTGTCAGTTCAAGTAGGGATCTTGTGTTCTTGGAAATGTAATTTGGTTTTTATGTCCCTAGGGATGACTTCTATGTGTTATAGTGACATTCAGCACAATGAATAATACTGAAGGTTTTTTTTTTTAACATCAGCACTTTTTTTATTTGAAATGTGAGTAGCCATTTATTATTCTATTTAGTCTGCATGAATAAGAGTTTGGGAAACTTTCTGAAGGTTAAATCAAAAGCCTAAAGAAACTGGGTGAGGCACAAAACCTCCAAAACTCTTAAGTTTTGAACACTTCTAGTGTTCAAGGGGACTCTGTATTCAATACTGTGTATTATTTACTCTTTAACACAGAACACTGAGTTCTCAATAATACTATTAATAGGTATTCCCAATTACTTGGCTCTGGGATGCACTGCCAGAATAATCAGAAAAAACTGGTTTTTGTTGATAAAATATACAACAGTTTATGAATTTCCTGAAGGATTGCTTGAAGGAATTATCCTTTGTCTACTTGCTGGTTTAGAATTTCACATTTGGTCCATGTTTATATGAAGACTTAACAAGTCCAATCTAAAAAGCACACTTTGGGGCAAATTTTTGTGCTGTTGAAGTTATGACAAAATTTGCATTTACTCTCCTGGTGTGAGGATGTGTTATTTCATTTAGAATTTTAGGGAGCTGCATCTTATTACAGAAACATAACTTGTATTTCAAATAAACATCAACAGATGGATTTAATTTCAGACTAATAAGAAAATAAATAACTTTCTAGATATTTCTGACAGTGAAAATTGGCTCAGCATTGAGTTTAAAACTTTCTAGTCAGTACCTTACATTTTTTTTTTGCTGACGAACATGCACTCAGTGTTGGTACTGTGACTCAATCCCTGTGAAGTTAAAAGTGTTTAGTATTTTATTTTCTACCCAAATGTGCGTTCTAGGATACTTCTCCACAGAGGGTTCTATGCTGTTTTACTACAGAATTACAATGCTAAGTGTTTCAGAGTGTTAACTTGTTCCATGTTTGACTTCAGTATTGTTTAGACATTTTAAATATGAAAACTGATTTAGAACTGGACCATAAAAGGCAGTGAGTGTTAAAATGGGCTTGTTGCATTTGGGTGACTTGCAGGAGCTAAATCTTCTCTGTCCAGCACCTAAATAACAAAGTTGATGTGAATGTTCCTGGTATGGATTTGGATGCTGTCTTACCGCCTCTTGAAAAGTTTGTGTTGTCAGCTTCTCAAATCACTTTTGTCTGCCAAACCTCATCACCTACTCTGATAATGAGGATTTCACCTCTCCATTGGTTCATGGTTGGGATGAGGATTTCTGAGGCAGCAATTCCTGTGATCAGTTGTCCCCAGTTTCAATGGGAGTTGCGTGCTCTGGTGGCTGTGACTTCCCAAACTGCAGCACTGAGTCTCTGTTGGATTGTGCCCACCCTCCCTTGGGCTCCAAGCTGCAGTTTAATGTTCAGATCCATCCCTGCAGAGCATCAGGCTGCCCCAAGACCGCCGTGTCAGTCCTGCTACCGCTTTCTGTTGGATTAAAAAATTTAAACATGGAAAACTCGAGCTGCCGTTTATGGATGAGCCATTTAGGGCTTATTGAGTTTAAGTTATAAAGGATTCATAGCTTAATAAATTTCCATTTGCCTTACACTTTACAGTATGACATAAAGACAAGCTTGGAAAATGTACTGAGCTACTCAAATCAATTGGGATTAAATGTAACAGAGTGATTCATCGATTCACAATGTCAGTTTCTTACCACCTAATAAACTTTAATTTGCTTTTGTGTTAAATGATCAATATTGAGAATATCAGGGCAGCTGCAGGGCTTAGAAGATAGGTATTTCCTTGAGGGATTCAAACCTTTTTGTGTTGTTTTCTTGCCATATTGTTCATTAGCCATTTGATTTGGTGCATCTATCTAATGCCTATAATTAGCAGTTAAGTATGCATAATGGCTTCTAAAGATACCTGGAGAACTGTGAAGCTCCTTTGGGAGACTGCTGTTGAAAACAAGTAATAAATTAGGGAAGAGGGGCCCAAAGCAATATCAAAGCATCCTTTATGTGCTGAGAACGTTTATGAAATACTGCTGCCAAGAGGTGGCTCTTTTAGGACTTTGTCACTGGAGTTGTCTTCAGTGGGGCTGTTTGTAAAGAGATGAACTTCTTAAAAAGAAATGTTGAGATAGAAGATGATTGAGTGTAAAAAATGGAAGGGTTAGGTCTATTCAGGACAGTTGCATTTGTGTATTGCTTTAAACCTGCCTAAATTGCATTCTCAAGGATTTTTTGGAGAGGAAAGGAATCTGTGGTCAATCTCTGGCGTTGTTGTGTTACTACAAACACACTACTTTCTTGTAAGAAATGTTTTTCAGCCCCTTTGTATTTCTATTAAATATATCTCATTTGGTCTATTAGGATAATATGTGGGCTGTAGCTTTCTGGTTGTCTTTAACATATGAATTGGCTTTCTGTGTTTTTGTGTCCTATTATAACTTAGTTCCTCCCAAATGAGCCAACATGTACTTCTAACTTTGTTGGGGTTTTTTATTATGGAGAAGTATTTTACTAATAATGTCAATTGATGTTCAAAAGAGTTTAAAAAATCTAGTGCTAGGAAAAGAATGGACTGTATTGTAAAAGGACAGTGGTCTTGAAGCACTTATTTAAAACACTGGCCTTTCTTGTGTCTGGACTATAAATACTGATTGAAAATATTTTACTGTAAAACAATTAAAATTAATGTAGACATCTAAGGCAGTGCTTACTAACTATTTCTTAGATGTGTTGATTCTAAATGTGCAGATATCTCAGTCAAATTAAAAAGAATTCTGTAGAAAGTTGGAATAGTTGTCAAGATACAAAAGGCTGCATGTTGCTTCAGTACTAATTACACTTTAATTACTGTTGCTATTACACCTGTTTCAGGAAAGCTAAATTTTAAAAATAAAACCACAGCTTTATTTATATTCAGCAGTGTAATACTTTACAGGAATGAAAAATCCTATTTGAATATTTACCTCTTTAGTTTTTGGCCTCTGAGGGAAGGCTTTTTGCTGTTGGATACCTTAATGTGAGCATTTGAACTGTAGTCCTTTGGTAAAATGATGTGAAAAAGTTACTTTGTTTTTAACCTTTTTGTGAAAAAAAAATTTATAATCCAAAATTAATCAGCTAGGGAGTTTATTTTTCCCAAGAAACTGAAAAATTTATTTATTGCTAATCAAAGCCATGGGCACGGCTTTCCATTGAGGAGGAAATACTGCCACACAGGATTTGTCTTGGATATACTTTTAATTACACTTAATTTTTTCCTGGTATTTGAGTTTTGAATTTTCTCATGATGGAATTTCAAAAAGAGAAGTGATCTTGCAATAGACTTAACTTGAGAGTAGTCTATTTTACCAGTATCTCTTGTTAATTGCATTGTCTTTGTTTATTTGCTGTATGTGCCATGTATTTACCACAGCTCTCAGTACATTCTTACTTCCCTTGTACAGGGAAAAATGTGTCTTTTCCCTGAGAACTGCTACAGAAAGGGAGATTGCAATAAAAGATAGGATTTTGCAATTCCTGTGTGATGTGTTGAGGATCAACAGTCAGGCACTGGAAGTCAATTCCCTGGTGGTTATGGCAGAGGGCAAAAGTGGCGCTGCTTGACTTTTGGTGTGATTCTCCACCCCTCCCTGGTGCAATTTAACTGGCTATTGATTCAGGTTGTTAGGGATGTTACACAGCTGATGAGAGAAAAGGAGTATTTTTATTCTTGGTTATCACAAAACATCAGCTATGAATGTGTATTTAATATTAACTAGAGAGAGACAAGCTGGCTCTTTAGGTCCCTAAGAGGTAATGGCAGCATAGGAGATATCAGTAGATGAAATAGGCCTGGGGATGTTTATTGGAATAACTTGCAGCTATTTTGGAGTGTCTTGGCCTCTGGAAGAAGGTCACTGTGTGCACACTGCATATTAAAAAGGACCTGTGGAAAGGTTTGATTTTGAACTCTGTGCCTGGTAGATATCTGGGGAATTGTTCGGATCACAGAATATCCTGGGCTGGGAGGGAACCACAAGGATCATCCTGTCCAGCCCTGGCCCTGCACAGAACAGCCCAGCAATCCCCACTGTGCCCGAGGACATGGCCCAAACACTGCTTGAACCCTGCCAGGCTGGTGCAAAAGGTGCAAGGGACCATTCCCTCACTCTGCAGTAGGACAATAGAACATTGTCTATGACCATTAATAGACAGTAATGGCTCCATCACATACCAGTGCCTGGCCTGTTTCCTGGGCACTTCATTTTCCCATTTGCTGGCTTTTTTCATATAGAAATGATGAACTGCCTTTTAAGTTGATTGTATTTCTGACTGATCAGGGGAAACTTTGCTGTCCTGGAGCATCCATGAAGCAGGTTAGACAATTAGTAGCCCAAGCACCAAGAAAAGGGGCTGCTGTGTGAGGACCAGCTGGGCACTGGAGTGGGGCTCACTCAGCTCCTCTCTGCCTGGAGAGGAGAAGCCTCAGGGGACCCAGATGCAGCAGCAAAGTGACCATGAGCCTGTGACAGTGGGATTTTAATTGCACGGCAGTTTTTCACTGTCAAACTCTAAATCAGGTGTCAGGGGGAGTCAGGTGGATGCCCATCCCCAGGGATGAGCTGGGAGAGGCTCCAGGCATCTTCTTCTGTAGTTGCTGCATATTTGCTTTCATATCTGCTGGGTAGATAAGGTGGCACTAGGCACCTTCCAGATGTCCCTTTTTATACTCTTTTTTTTTTTTTTTTTTCGTTCCCCTTCTCTCTGTCTCCATGTAGCCACTGCTTTTCTGCATCATGGTGAACCTCCTAAACAGTAGAAAAACTGTTGCTCAGTGTATTGTGATAGGTTGTAGAGGGGGGATAACTCTTAAAAAGTACTGTTTGCTGTGATAAATAAAGTGCTTGAGACTTGCTGAACTCATGCTGAGTAAGGCCTTTTAGGCAAGCAAAAAAGGAAGGTACTTTTCAGCTGTAAAACTAGAGATTGATAAATACATTTATCTGTAGACTCGCATGCATGCAAAGCTGGATCCCAGTGTATTAAATTGAAAATTAAGGGCAACATGTTTTAACTCGGGATTTTGAGTAACAAGATGATAGCAGTTCAATCTTAAAATGAGGGTAAGGTGTTTCTGTTGCTTTGACAGTGTTTTATGAGCTGTTTGCTTGTAGTTGTGGTTATTTTAGTGCGAAGAAATCAATCACAAGGTACTGCTAATTGCACCTTTTTACAACTTCATTGCATTTATAAATGCAGCTTGGAATACCTTCTGTCATTAATACTGAAATATAATTAGCTAGATAAAATGAGGTTTCTCTGAACTCCTATGAGCTGTAGAGTGTACCACATGTATTTCTTTGAGGGGAGTGTGTTTACTCAAGTATTTGACCATTCAGTTCTTCAGTGTCGAAAGAACAGAAGGGATTTGTTTGGTTCTTTGTTTTGAGCAAGTTTGCTTTAAACCATGAGCTTCACTCTCCTGTTTTTGCGGTATTTACTTTTAAAATGTTACCAGAATAAACCATCATTTAGTCCTAAACAGTAACTCTATTCCATAACTCCTTAGCAAATAACATAAACTAGTAAAAAGCACTGGGATTGGTTTCGGGGTTTTTTTGTGGTTTTTTTTTTTTGTTTGTTTGTTTGTTTTTTTTTTTTTTTTTTGTGGGGAAGATCCAGATGCTTTTAGCAGCTATGTGATATAACAAATATTTGGATAGTGTCTTTCACACATTCTTCCCTATCCCACATTACTTGCACTATTAACTCCTATTATGGTTTTTGGTATTTTTGTTGGATATTATTCTTTCTATGCAGATAAATTACTATTGACTTTTAATAGTAATGAAAACTCTTGAAGTAGGATTTCAATAACTAAAAGGAAATGGTTCTAGATTTATTTCCTAAGGGCCTCCCTTGTGGATTTGCCTGTACTGGGGAATAAGAAATGCAAATAATGGATTTCTGTGACCATTTTACAATTTGACTGTCATTGCTAAAGACATATTTTGGTTTTCATTACTTACAAGATTTCCATAATTGGAGGAAGTAATTCCAGAATCAGTAGCTCTCTGTTAGCAGCAGCAGCTGAAGATGATTACTGGGGAGTAGAGAGACGTGAAATGGAGCAGGGAAATTCAAACAGCCATTGAGAAATTCTATTTGTGGCTCATCTTTGCTTTTATATTCTGTTCAGGAACATTTATTTTAAATAAAGGAGCAGTACAAGCATTTTGTCATTCTGTGGAGCTGTGGTTGATGCCTTACTTTCTAATATAAATCCTACACTAAATGTACCTTGAAAGTCCTATTTGTGTTTTGCCACTGGAAAGTACCTTTTGAATGGACTACAAATAAATAAGTAGCTGACATCTGAAGGTATTTTTGTTTAAAATGAACAGTAAGGAACAAATATACTTACTCCTGATATTGGAGACTATTTTACTTGTGGTAGGGATGCAGGAGGTAAGAGGTTATGGCCAGCAATTGAAATAAGATTTTTCTATTTTAATAAATACATTTTTGAAGAGTAAGGCCCAGCTGTGAACTGCATGTCTACAAAAGATGAAAAACAACCTTTTATTTTTTTTTTTTTAAATTTCATATTAAGGGTTGTAATGTTTGTTATGACTGTGTATAAGTCATGAAGCTGGGCATGAGCTAACCACACTGCTTTTGTTAACACAGTAAAAGAACAAATAAAAGAGTAGTTTTTAGTGCAAGCTTTGTGACTGAAGACAGAGTTGTGGACAAGCACCACTTGATGAACACTGGGAAACTATTGCTCCGTGAAAAAAATTCTGGTTTGTTTTCTGGTTTTCCACTTGAGTGGTAGAAAAATCAATGAGGCTATCTCTGTTTTATCTGCTCGGCTTGTTACAGCAGTCCCAAAGCTACTTTGAATATGGGTTTTCTTTTTAATTTAGAGCAAAACCTACAAATACTAAAAAATAGTTTGGCCTCATGTTGTTAAAGGCAGAAAGAGTTTGGTTTGCTGAGAGACTTGAAACCTCTCTGCTTGAGCAAATTCTGCTCAAGTTTTGAGTTGAGCTTCACCACCCTTTTGAGACCTTCACTTGGATCTTCAGAAAACCTCTCTGAAAGTATGAATATTATCCCAGACTAATGTGAGACTTTACAACACTGCTGTTATTGTGTGTTTTTGTAATTTTAGGCACAAATGCATTTTGATATGCTCTCAAGAGTAATGTCTTCTATAAATCATGTGCTGTACATTTTCATGGTGCTGCTGTCACAGCAGTTCCCTCAGCATCCCATCCGTTTCAGAATGTGCTAAACTTCATCTGCTTCTTTTGCCCAGTTCATTTAGCTTATATATTTGTAAAATTTAATTATAAAACTGGAATATGAGAAAAAAGCTTTGATAGCGCTATCAAATTTTAATAATAAAAGTATCTTAAATATTTGATCATCTGTGTTGCATAACTTGCTGCATGGAGGAAGTCATTAGTGCCAGGTTGTAAATGCAGATGAAACACACAATTCTTTAAAAGGCTTTATTAATCAGTAGGACACATTCCAAATTAATTGGATTGTTAGATCACACCATAGTTGCCAGCTCTACTAAGCAGCCTTATCTTTGTGGCTGTGAGAAATGCAGGATATTCTTCACCAAGACTAATAAAATAGGATCCCCATTATGAATTGGAAATTAATTAACATAAGAAAAGTCTGATGAATTTGGAAGGAAGTCTCCTTTTCTTCAAAAGATAAAGGGAGAACAGACTTTCAGAAATGAAAGGCAAACTCAGAATGGTGGTGGCTTTGAGACTGTAGGGTGTTTTTATTTGGACGAGGTGCATCCACACTATTACATGAAGACAGAAACCCATAGGTGCAGAAGGATGTGTGTCTGTAGTGATTAAACTTAAGTCATGAATTTAGTACAATTCATGTCTTCTGATTCTCAGATTTGCTGTTTGTTCTTGTGACATCTATGCTTAAGAAAAATTGAACTCTAGTAGATATCTCTAAGCCTGATATGCCTAAATATTCTAGGATTTCTTTGAAAAACACCCATAAATTTACATTTCTTGGATTTTTCTGGCTTTCTTGTTACTCTTGTGTTTCTTTTCTATCTTGTAGTGCAGTGGTTTTGGGTTTCTATTACTTGAAACCCTCCATCTTTCTCTCCCAGTTTTTACAAAGCTTGAGTAAATAGTTTTTTTCATTAGTAATAAAAAAGTTTTAAACTGCAAGACTGGTACAAGAGCTAACATTTATTTGTGTGTTTCTTGGATTTTAAATGTTTCTTAAACCTGGTAATTATGATGTTTATAGGTTGCAATGCAGAGGATGCCATAATTTTGAAGTGAGGGGAGATGTAGGTGAAAATCCAGGTAGATTCTGTGGTTGTTGAACACTAAAGAAAATTTCTGTGAATTCACTTTTGAGAGACCTATTCCTTGTAGTCATAAGGAATAGCTGCAGGTATGCACTGACAGCCCCATAGCCCAGGAAAATCCATTACAAATAAGAGTGGTAAATAATGATTTCTAACAGTGAGATGATTTATATTTTTTCTCTCAGTATGTTTTACATATGAATAAAGCATTTTTACTAAAAGACTGAACTGAAAAATATACCTTTTAAATTAAAGTATCTTTGCCTTTTTCCCAGTCTGCATCAGAATACTGATGCCTCTGTTTAGTTTTATTATGCAGAATATCAATTGCACTTTTCTTACAGTGTCAGAATTTAAATTACCAGAGGTCTGCAAGATTAGTCCTGCCTGGTGTGCTGAAGTTCAGTGTGCTCTATTTAGATGGCCTGCCTTAAATTTACATTTTTATAGGCATGCTTCTATTATGGAAAGGAAGTAATGTTAATTTCTAAGGAGGGGAAAAAAAAAATGTAATCCTGTAATAAAATCTGTGATTGAGCTTGTGGAGCTCAGGGTGGAAGGATGTGCAGCCACAGGGCCCAGAAAACAGAGCTGCAATGCTCTTGTCACTAACCTTCCTCCTCACCTTCACAGATGGAGCTCAGCAAGTTAAAAACCCCCAAACTTTATTACCCGTGCCCAGCGGAGTAAAGGTTGTTTTTCTTTCTGTGGCAATATTAATGACTTTCAGCTGACTGCATTTTAATTAAAAACACCAGGTAGCCTCTCTTGGCTCAGCACAGGGCAGCGCTGCCTGTGCAAGTCTGTGCAGCCAGAATGGGGGCCCTTTGTCCTCCACTCTTTGGATTTGGTTTTTTTGGGGTTTTTTTTGATGGGGATAATGCCAGACACACCTGAGAGGCTCTTATAGACGTAAATTCTGGAGTTTTTTGAGGATTGAGGGTAGAAAACGGGCAAGAATTTGCTGCTGAAACAAGCACAGTGTTTCATCCTTGGAATTCAGAAATTCAAATGTTTGTTCATGCAAACTGTGCTTGTTTGGACAAATGCATGCCAGCTATTTTCACCCTTATCAACAGTGAAATGATACAGGATATGCTATATATCATTTAATGTAACTGTTCTTAGTTTTGTGTGCATGGAGAGGCCTGGAAACTTTGTATTCTGACACCCATGCCCAGAGTGGCTACGGTGGCATGGTGTCAAACATGTTACAGAAAGGGAAGGCAAAAGCAGCGCTTACAGAAATCTGAAAATATTAATTAGTTCTAGGTACATTACATGCTTTTGAAGCCACTTCTGGCCAGGAACTTGTATATGAGGATTGTAGAAAACAAAAATATGATATGGAGTATGTTGTTTTGCACAGAAAAATAAGGACAGAAGGACAGAATGGATCAGACTTTGTTTTACTTACCACTATGCCGGGGAAGAATTCTGAATTAGACCATCCATTTTTGGTTGTATTTGCTGTTTTATAAAGAGTTTTTTTCTGGCAATATACATAAGAATACCGTGACAATACAATGTGGACAGGATGTTCCTGGGACAGTTGTTCACTGCTATTCATCTTTGCTTAACCAGGTAGATGAAGGCAGAATTGGTAAAAACATGAGATTCAGTTATGCATTTATCCATTTTTCCCATGCAGACAAATCAAGGCTCTTGTTTTCTGTTTTCCCTGTTTCCTTCCTTTTTTCCCCCTCCCCTTGTGTCTCTCTCCTCTTTTCCTCTCAAACTTTACTGTGGTTTCAGGTTGTAATTTTGGTTTGGGAAGCCTGGGAAAAATTTATGAAGGTAACAGCTTGGGGAGTATTCTGGATTAGTGGCCCTACCTAGTTCTTGAATTTTTCAATGACTCTCTGTGGTCACTGCTAGGGAGAGGATGCTGAAGCAGCTGGGGCTTTTCTCTGTTTCTGCCTTTTTTCCACAATCCAACCCCCCAGTTATTTTGCTCTTTCTTCTATAATTATATGAAGAAGAAAATACTTGGGTTTAACAAACCTCTCAAAGATTAAAATACTGTTATGTGATAGACTTTACATTTGGTGTAAAGAAACTTCAGTGGCATAAACACTCTTATGAAAAAGGTTAAAAATGGGTCAGCTGCCTAGATGTGTATTTTTGTTTATACTGTGACTTGCTTAAAACTTTATTTGGACTGAAGCCTATCTCGTCAATATCAGCAGAGATTACTGGAGCACTTTGTTTCTTTTAAGCATAACTGCCATTTTAAAATAAAATGTTGCAAGTAAGCAAAGCTTGATATTAAAAGCTGAAAGATCAGGCCCGTGGGTCTCAGTTTGTATTAAATATTGCATGCAGTGCTATTGATTCGTGACACTGTAGCATAGTTGTTGGTGTTCTGGTATAGCTTTTCAGCAAAACAGCAATTTTAAAGGCCAGATATTCTTTGGGAAAATAAATTGCAGGAAAAAGCAGGAATCTATACAGTTTCTAACATAACTTTATTGGATATCAGCATTTAAAATAGCATTAAGTACCTGCTCATTTCAGCAAGGCAAGTCCTGACAACAGAAAATCCCCCCCAAAACCCCACACCAGAGCTTGTAAGGTTACTTTCCAAATGACCTACTGAAATCTAAATGATGTTTTGTGAAGCTGTGGGAGAAAAAAACCATAGGTAAAGGCAAAATCAAGACTTAAGTCCTTGCTTTCAAAGATGCTGGAAATGCAGTTCCCAATAAAATGGGGTTTTTTCTGCTCAATTTTTAAGCCCTGCATTTTTTAAAGCTTCTAACCAGAGCCTCTGAATCACCTAAGTTGACTCAAGAGCTGTTGTCTTATGTGCAACAGACTCATGTATTTATTTTACTCTTAGATTCACTACATTTTTAGCACTCCATGGTTTTCTTCTTGGCAGAAAAGTGTTTGGCTATGGCAGATGCTCTCCCCTATTAGGTAAAAGCTGCTTTAAGTGACTTTAATCGGAAGTTTTTAGTAATTTTTTTTATTCCTTTCCAATCTTGGGTCTAAGTGTCTCTCCTGCATATATAAGTTGATGCATATATTCCTGCATATATGTGCAGGAATATGCACATAGGGCAAAGAATGATGAAATATGTGAAATTATAGTGAGGATTTGTGCCGAATTTAAATAAACACATTCTACAGAAAGTGGGATTTAATGATCTCAATTCATGGGTAAAACTTTATTTCATCTGTGAAGGGAACAAAAATATTAGACCCTTCTCTTGAAGTTTTTAAATTCTTTCACGTATATTTATTGTTATTTTGTCAGCTTGAGCCTTTAGTATTATTTTCCTTTTTCTGTTTCAGTGGCACAAGTGTTACATCAAAGCTGACAGTTCATTCTGTGCCTGTCTTTTGTTTTGGTTACTGATCTCATGGTTTTGTATTTACAATGCTAAGATTAAATATTTCTTGCTGTGCCAGAACAATGAGCAATGCAGCAACTCATCAGAGCATGAAAAAACTGATTGCTGTCAACTGTGCTGCTCTTCCCTCCCACATCAAAATCACAGGTTGTCCCAAAACTCCATCTGATGTTTCTAATCTCCAGCAACTCTGAAAGGTGAACTTGAGCATGCCTAGATCACCTGAACTGTCTAACTGGCCTTTGTGAAAAGTCACCTGGTTATTTTCAGAAGCCAATCTTGAATAGTGGGACTGAAATAAAAGCGCAGATTGCGAGGTTCTGTGACTTGTGCTGTTACACCCATTTTATTGCTTTCCTGTTGTTGGTGGCAAAGATTAATGAAACTTTTATAAAGTTGGATAGAAACGAGAAGGGAAGTACATTAAACTACCCCAGCTTGCTGCACACTAATTATTGTGTCAGATCTCGTTAGGGAGCGGATGCACACAGCAGACTCTGCTTGCTTATTTTAACACGTCTGCTTCAAGAAAGGACTCTGCAAATTGGAGAAGGGTTTGCAGGTCAATATTCTACATATGTCAATTTACAAAAGGTATTTTTTGCTTCTAACTATCCTTCATCTCATGTCTCAGCAGAAGAGCAGAATAATTAGGGATGAGTTTTACTCTGTTTGGGGCAGTGGTGGGTGGGAGAGGACTTTAATTCAGCACACTGTGGTCTAGGAAAATCCTTATTTTTGCAGGCATGTAATCTCAGTGATTGTGAGACTGATTAGCAGATAATAGAATTTCATGGGTTTCCATATGCAAGCCTCTCAAACATGATAAATAAGGGTGAATATCTTGAGAGATGTTTTCATCAGAGTCAAAACTTTGTATAGAAAAACAGATACGTAAGAAAAATGTGCCGTTCATGTGGTTCTGCATAACAAATGCAGTGCAGCAAAAATAATACAGCTATTTGTACATGAAATTGATAAAAATGGCTTGTTTCAGCCAGTCATACATGCTCATTGTGTGTCTACTACAACTGCATGGCTGGGATTGATGAAGAGAACAAAAATGCAGTTAAGGAAAGAGGGATCGATTGTTGATATGTGTGATTATAAGGTTCCTTTCTCCTTTGTGTTGTGTGATCATGGAGCTTGCAGCTTCTTCGTTTCTCACATGCTCTTGGTTTTTTTTTTCCAGAATATTCAGGGTTAGTAGGAGGATGATGTATTCCAAGTTTTTGCCCCAAATACAAACATGTGAAAGAGCCAAAGCTTTGAAGATTGCAAGGTCGTGTCATAAAAAGGGAGAAGTGTTGCTCCTGATAACTTTTGCATTCTGTTGTTAAGAGGGAGTTGCAGAACTCAGAGTTCTGGTTTGATGATAGGCTAGTAAAGAAATTTTAAGGGAATTGGGAGTATTGTGTTTCTCCATCGTTAACATTCCGCAGTAGCAAAAAGGAAGTAATTTATAAATGTGAGGAAACTTCTAAATGGTCATCATGCAGTGAATCATTTGATTACAGCAATTTATATCTGTTTGATAAACATTTTGTCTTTAAAAAATGGCAGTTAGATGTAGTCATTGCTGTGATCTCCAGGGCAGCTCTTGGACAAAGAGAGGAGTAGGAAGATAAAAACTGAATGTGATGTTGGCTTCTTCCTCCCTTTTCCTGGGGTTTTGGTTCTTGTCTAACCTCCTGATTTTGACATTGATTTGACATTCTCTTCATAACTCTCAAAGCTGAATTGTGTTGCCATCTTCCCTGGCCCTATGAATACTCCAACATTTGTATTGTAGAAAGCTGGGATGTCTGTTAAAAGCATGGTTTTAATAGCAAAAAAACCCACTCAAGAGCAGTTGTTTCCTAGCAGAAATGTATTGTATTCTACAGAAAAGAGGCCAAAGATTTTAGTGATGTTCTTTAACTATGGCCTGCTTTTGGTGTGTTTTTTCAATGATATCAGATCAACTTTTATGAAAGCTTTTTTCAGTGTTTCATGCTTAGACCAGAAAGTCATGGGACTATTTAAAATAAATATGTGAAAAGCTTCACTGATGTAGCACAGTTTGGTTTAAAAAAAATGCAAACAAACAGTTTGTACTGTCCTTCATCAAAAAACACCCTGTGAGGACATAGGCCAAGAAACCTTTCTCTTTTTACTGCTCTGAAATGACAAACATGAATGGTTTTCCTTTTAAAGGACATCCTGCTGGTAGGTGATATATTAACTGGAGGCACTGGACCAACATCTCAACAATTGTGTTCAGCTGTAACTTAATAAAGCTTTGCACTCTTAGGGTCAAGTTGGTTTTGACAACAGAGAAAGTTCTGGAAGATAAATGTGCAAAGTGTAATCTTTTGGTAAATTACAAAAGAACCTGACATGTAATTTGACCTCTAGCTGACATTCCATGACTACCCCCTGCCAGCTGCAGTGATTTTTATCTACAGTAGGTTCCAAATAAAGCTCTAAGTTTCAGTTAGGTGAAAAAACATCTTATTGTACTTAAACACTGAAGTCAGGTATAGCTGTTGCAATTGCAGTATCTGGAAAATAAAAGGATAATTATTATTAATTCCAAAAAAAGTAAAGATAAAAAATTAGCCAACAATAAATTAAGCTAAAGATTGTCAGCATGTCTTTAGGTACATCTTTGATCAGGACATGCCCCAAGCACAGATGGTGCTTGTTGCTTTGTGTTATGAACAAGGTTCTTTTGGAAAGCCAGAGCTTGTTCTCCATGTCTTGGGGAGATTGTGGTGTTCCAAGAAAACTGAACTGAAAATAGAGCAAGCAAATGTATAAATCTCTCCACAACTGCATGGGTTGCTTTCCTTCAGAAACCTGAACAGCAGACCTGTGAAATAAATGTACTTACTGAAGCTCTCCGTGTCTTGTCATAAGTAGTTCTTTGTTAAATACCTTTTAGCTGTTTTCTAATTTGGGTGAACCTAAAGGGATTGCAAACCTACGTTAGATATCCTGGCCTGCCTACCAACTAAACTGAAATACAGTCAAATGAAATTTTCTCCTTTCTTTCATTATCTCTGCCAAAAGTTGATTCACAAGATTACTTTTAATGTAGCTGAAAATATGAATAATGAGATGAGGGAGGTTGAAAGAGCATGGGAGTTATTATTATAGTTCACATCTCTTCTTTTCACACACAGGACCATGTAGAAATGAGATGGCTGAGAGTTTGTTTTGATGATGCACTCCTCGACTGTAGTGAATGGAGTGGGTTTAATGCCAGCTTATTGATAGTATAGGATAATTAAGAGCTTGATGCTCCCTCCATTTGTGCTCTCAGAAGTGGGAAGGAAAGGAGGGAGCACTGGGGAAGGGTAGAAAGTTATTTTCTTCCAGGGCATTTTAACAAGTGTGACTGAGCCTGAGCTCCCTGAGGAGACAGTGCTGCTTTACAAGTCCTCAGTAAATAAGTAATTACGTAGGAAGGATCAACAACTTGATATTCTGGGAAACACTGGGTTTTTTTTGTTTTCCTTTCTCTTCCCTTTTGTTTTTTCTCTGTTCCTGCCTTGGAGTTCACAGACTATAGATAAGGTTCATATGGATAGCTTTTTTTTCCTTTTAAAAATACTGTAGGCTTCTCATTTTTATGTATTCATTTCTCAGCACATTTTGGATGCTTTGTTAAGGATGTTTGCAACCTGTAATAGAAGTTATTCCTTAAGAGTTCTTTGGCATGGCTCTGTTTAACCTAGAAAATGAGCAAGGTTGTAAGGCATGTAGCTGCAATACACAAGCCTGTGCATTTACATGCAAATAAACTGAGCTGCTACTGATGTTGTTATTCAGTTTGCTCCACTTGTAATAATTGGTTCTTCTGTTCACCTCTCAGATTTTATTTCCAGAGGTTTTAGGCTCAGTTAAATGGCAGGATATAATAGCATTGCTTTTGGCTTTCACTGGAGTATATCAACACGATCCCTTGCAAGCCAATAAATCTAAGTTTGTGCCTTTAATTAGTCACATAGCTCTAATCTTGGTTTTCCCCCTTTTGATCCTCTGCCTGGAGGGGATAAGTAGCTGGAGAAAAAACGAAGTCATGAATTTGTTATTTGTAGGTAGCGATAGTGCTTGTTAGGGTGGTGGTGGGAGGCTGGAGGTGATTTATGAGAGATGCAAGTGTTCAGGTCTCCAGCAGCAGTTGGGTCTCAGGGATTCCAGCCAGATGTGTGCAGAGCAGGCAGCACAGCAGCTGGAGGGGAATGGAGAGTGGTTCTGCAGGAGCCCGTTAGTGAATGCCCAAAGGCAGAGCTGTGCTGCAGGGCAGCTCTGCAGTGTCATCAGTTCAGCTCCTGTGGGTGGTGACAGATCAGGGCATCCACACTGGTACAGCTCTGACACACAGCATGCTGCTAAAAATCACTGATCTGGCGCTTCACCTTCCTCTTAATACCTTTAGTTTTGCTTCTTTAGTTTTATGTCTGTAGGCTGAATTAATGCCTTAGTGTTTATAAAGCACTCCACAGATGAAAAGCCTTACATAGCTGTTTTGTGTAATTATTATTTTTAATTGTGTCCATTTGTATAATTTCAATTAGAATCACTAATGGACTAGTACAAACTCAGTAAGAAGTAGAAAAGGCAGGATTTTTTTCTTTATTTAAAAGAAAGTAGACTTTAGAAAAAACTGGGGAGAGATGGAAGAAGTGGACAAATACTCTTCTGTGTTTCAGTCCATCCATATTAAACTCACTGATTGCTAATTGTAGGAATTTAAATATGCCAGTGCCCACATAAAAACAAAACCCTCTGAGATCCATAGCGTTTCAGTGGGAAAACCTGGAGCTTGAAAAGGTATTTATACAATTTCTGCCATCAGTAGTATTGAAATGCTTTTTTTCCCAGAGTGACTAGTCAGGAAATGAAAATGGGAAACTCTGAGTCATAGCCCTCATTGTGGGTGCACGTAGCCAGGACCACTGGTGTGCTGGGATTCTGTGCTGTTCACTAAAACTCCCCTGCTTGGAATGATAAAGGCAAAAAAATCTTCCTGCTGCTGCTGGGGAATTTCAAATATCAGAATTGTAGATTCTAGGCAGGGGAAAGCAAGTAAAACAGACCTGATAATTTAAAATTTGTGCGTTCAAGTCAGATTTGTGATGTGATGCAATGCACAGTTTCTGAGGAGTTGAAGTGGTGAAAGCAGCCATTTGACTCAGTATGTGCATTATATCATGGGGCAGACAAGGTCAGCTCTCAGACTGAGGCTGAGGAAATCTACCAAGGATCTCTGCCTGCCCTGAAGTTGTTCTGGCTTCCCAGCAGGCCAGCCCAGTTAAAGTTCATGGGAAGTGCAGGTCTGCCAGGAGGGGAGTTTGTGGCCCAGCTTGGCAACCAAGGGGTTCAGTGAGTCAGAGCCAGCGCAGTGGTGATGTGACAGCCCAGGGCTGCTCACAAACACCTGAACAAGATTAACAGGGAAACTCTCCATTTGTAGAAATTTCTTAACTAGAAGCGTAGATCTTGCTCAAGGTTTGTTATTTTTGTTTTTTTCTTAAAGCTTGCTCCACGCTGTTTTTCTGTGTTTCTAAATACCTGAGGACACACAAACATTTGCCACAACATTATCTGTGCTATTTTGGAGCTGCAGCAAGGTCCCCCAGGCCACATAGCGGATGCAGACAGCTCTTGTGCAGCATTACCCAGGTACCCAGTGGCTTCACTGAGCACTGTTGTAACATTCTGCTCCAGTTACTCCAAGTGTACCAGGTGCTGGGAGAGGCACAGCCGGGATTGCTGCAGCTCCCCATATTTAGGAAGTCAAGCAACACAGCAGCAAATAAGTCTTCCACTCTTAAACAGCTAATACCTGATGGAGCTTGACTGGATTGTACCTACATTTGATTTAGTTTTTTTGTAGTTGTAATTTATTTCTCAGTCCTTGTTTGTCTTATTCCAATTAAAAGGAAGTATAAGCATTAACACTTACGTATTTTAAGTCGTGATATATCTCGTTTACTAATCATATTTACTAATTTAATAATGTAGTGATAGGAGTGGGGGAATCGTTTTGAAAGGGAAGAGGGCAGCAATAGGTTAGGTATTAGGAGGAAGTTATTTCCTGTGAGGGTGGTTAGGAACCAGAGCAGGTTGCCCAAAGAAGTTGTGGGTGCTGCAGCCTGGCATAATGGAAGGAGTCCCTGCCCATGGATGATCTTTTAAGTCCCTTTCAACCCAAGCCAGTCTGTGATTCTGTTGAGTGACCAAATTTGTCCCTTTCATCCACACATCTGTTATTCCACAGCAGACCCCTGTGTTTCAGCACATGTGTGCTGATGTTTAGGGCAGTCCTATTCTTCAGGTATTCCTGGTTAATCCCATAAATCTCAATCAGCCAAGTGAAGGTGGCTGGGCTCTTGTTCCCTTTGCCCTGCCAGCATCAGCATTATCAGCATTATTCTGTGTTTTATCACAGTGGACTCTGCAGCTGCTGGCAGGCAGATGTAGCACACACGTATTGTGATGAGCCAGACCCAGCTCTATTCTAGTGGAAGATCACTGTAAAACCACTGGGTTATGTATTTTTTATTATTATTTCTTTTGTAAGACAGAGGCCAGCAGGGAAGGTCTCTGTCACAGGTCCCAGGGACAGTGCACTGCCAGATTTTTGAAGGGCACACAGCAGGGTTGAGTGTTATGAGCTGTAGTCTCTTGAAAATGTGTAGACTTTCTTCTCTCACTTTCCATTCAATTCTGAATACATTGGGAGTGTTGCATTACAAAGGGATGAGATGCCCCTGGAAAGGTGATCAGCGGCACTTTTCACAACTGAATTGTGGCATCTCTCACCACCTGCTGAGGTTTTACTGGTGTGTCTCATTTCAAAAGCATTGCACACCATCCTTGCAGATCCTCAGTGCAAGTCATTGAGTCTTTTATATTCAATAATGCATTCAGGGAAACAATGGTCTTGTTCCAGATGCTGGGGGGGAGGAAGGATTTTACATAGTAGTGGCTGGTTTCAATGATATTTCAGTTTATAATAAACAACCTTTGCGTATGAATATGTGTGTGAATTCTTTTGGGTTTTCTTCCCATTTTTCTGTACATCTCTTTTCTGGATGTAGTTTTTCATGATCTGTTATGGAAGGAATTACGTGTTATTCTCTCTGCCTTCTATTTTATACATTGTCTGCCCTGTCCAAACAGTATGAACATCATTCTGTGTGTAACTTTTTCATTGGTGCATTATCATGCTCCTGTCCAAATTCTGGTCAGTCAAATGGATTGCCTCTCTAGCCTGAGCCCTGCATCAGAGTGGGTATTTTGTGATGTAAATACATTTCTTATCATCTTGATCTTTTCTAGTAGATGCACAAAATTGTTTGTTCAAGACCTCTGATGCCCTTTCCTTCTGGAACAGTCCCAATTCACTCTCCAAGGCTGGAGCAGGGCTGTCTTATTCTGCCTGCTGATCCTAAAGTCCTATACTGGCTAATCCCACAGTGACAGTCAATTGTTTCATGTATCTGCAGTTGGTCTCGCTTGAATTCCAGGGTTCATCCCCTAAATCCCACCAAAACCAGGTCTTGCTTGCCTGTAGAAAACATTTATATGAACCAGAAGAGTTTTCAGAGCAGAGTTGGATCACCCGGAACAGCTCGTTTCTCAATTGTTCAGTACTTCATGTAAATAACAGAAAAGCAATTCACTTTTGGATTTCTATTTTGAGTGCATTAACAACTTTCTCTCCTGTGTTCTTTTGTTTATGTTGCCCTAACTATTCTTTACTTATTTAATTCTGATTTTATTTCCTTTTAATCATGTCTACTTCCACAGATTTTGAGGGGTTTGCCCTCTTACTCTCATATTCTGTGCATGAATAGGAAACAGATGCCACAATTTCCTCTAATCCTGCGTTGTGATTGTCATTTTAGTTTTGTGGAGCTAATAAAATTGCTACATATCACTGTTCATTCCCTGAACAACTTTAAACCACCTCAACTTTAAATGTAAGAACATAAGTAGTTCAGCTGCTGTTCTTTTTTGCCAGGTACATCAACTTGTACTTGCTAAGACATACACAAATAGCTGGGGAATTTTGTCTGTTTTTTTTCAGATAGGCATATTTTGGAAGTTGATTTTTGTCACTCATCTTTGGGGGTCTGAGCATCTGTTTTCACATACAAAATTTTAGATCTTGGGAAAAGTGAAGCCAAAGAAAAATGAGTTAGTGGGAAAGGGGAGAAATACTACCTTGATATTTTTAACTTAGAGCAATTCTCTAGCTCTTGTTAATATTCTTTAGTCTTGCTGTTTTCCATGTCATCATAAATGCCAGCTGTGCGTTAAAATTTTCATTTCCTAAGCATATTACTTTGAGATAAGTTTTTTTCCTTCAGTTCTGTGATGTAGTGTGTAGCTGGTTTTGCCTGAATGTCACTTCAGCACCGAGATGTGTAAATGTGCATTGTCAGATGGCAGCTGCATGCCAAGTGCAAGTCCTCCTCTGGTGTTTCTTCATTTGGACCTTTCTGATCTCATTTTTATGAAGATGATCTCACTGGAGATTAGTATAAGGGAATTTTAGAAAACTTTTAAAACTCTCTGTATTTTTACTGTTCTGCTTGTTTCCATGGAAATGGGAATCTATAAGATTGTCAGGAGTGAACAGCTGAGTGTTCTACATGTGTAGATTTCATTAGGTGACTCCCAGCTGAGATCTGGGATGACCTAAATAAGCAGTAAATCATTTAGTGGGTTAAAAAAAAGACCAATTTAGAGAAAACACTATATGCTTTCTTTTTGTCCTCGTTGGATGTGGTAAGTCAGAAAATGCTTATTTAACTCTTTTGGGGTGCATGATTTACATGAACACACCTGCAACTTTCTTCAGACTCTTTTTCAGGATAGTAGCAGTTCTGTACAGCAAACACAGTTCATCCCTTTGATAGGATGGACTTTTTGACTGTGACCTGAGCTCTCTCAAGTGGATGTTTGTGGGCAATGAGGGATATGTATATTGCATTTCTACAGTTCAGGTTCACTGAATTTTCAAATGTCAGCCTATGTTTGCCTGTAAGAAATAGTTGACAATTCCATTTCTGAAATTACCTCACTTGCTGAAGCCAAGAGAGTAAATCACATCTCTCTAGCATGAACCTTATATATTTGTTCCTCAGTTTAGAATGGAAACCTTCCTCTTGTGGCCAGGTAAGAATAAAACTTATCACCACTGAGGATTTGCCTTAACAGTTGTCTTCTTAGGAGAACATAAAATGCAGAATGGCTGAAGTCAACAGGTTTTGCTCCCCAGTTTCCTATCTCATGTTATTTTCAGTTCTCTGCATGGAAAGCCAGTGCTTATCCTCGTGTGTTTTGCTCAACAAGTGGTTTGTGTAGAATATTTTACCCAGGGGTGCCATAGTGTGCCTGATACCCAAATGTGTTCACGTTAGGTCAGGCACAACCTTCTCTTGATCTGGGATGAGCTCAGTTACACCGGTTAGATATGTGCAGGTGCAGAACCCTTCAATTTTAGAGAATCATCCTTAGAATAAAATTATAACAATTTCTTGCTTGGAATACAAATTTTGCTGCATTTGTAAGAGCGGATGTTTTCTTCCATAAACTGGCGAGCGGGGGTATTGGTTACTTATGCCCATGTCCCCTCTTTTTTTCTTAAAATGATGAAAAATATCAATAAAGAATCTTGAGGTGTTCAGGATTCTAAAATTGCTGTTCCAGGTTAGCAAACTGCTGCTGGGCTCAGTGCCTCAATAACTGTTATCTGAGATTAAGAGCCCAATATTAATCCATCAGTCAGTGTGACAGCTTGTGGGAGAGGTGTCTTTAACTACATTGAAGTTTACCTTGGTATCAGCTCATTAGGAAGTAGATATTTTCGCCTGCTTGATAGATCTACCCTTATTAATTGGAACAGCTTTCAGTAGTGATGTGTACTAAAAGGTTCTTGCTGAGTTTTTTTTTAATATCCAGTGTTATGTTTAAAAATAGAATAAAAAAATTAGGGATCCATGAAGATAAGATTTCAGTATTGTATAGCTTATACAAGCTTAAAGTTAGATTATTTTCTCTTGATAGTGTTCTCTGTAGAACTGTTGGATTTTAGTGAAGTTTAAAAATTAGAGGTTGTAAAGTAGTTTGTAGAGGTATGGAAACAGCTGAGACTTTATTTAAATCTCATATTTTGTGCTTGGATGTGATGAATAATCTTGGATTCTTCTCTCCCCCAATATTCAAATTGAATGTTCTTCTATTTGAGTGATTTACTCCTCCTTTATGCTGCATGTAAAATGTAAGCACTTAGCCATGTTGGTTTTTATTTTGTTTTTCAACTAAAACTTTGTAGTCTTTCCTCCAAATAATGCTTTTAACATGCTTTTCCCCAAGTCCTGCAACTCCAGGTGTAAGAATTAGCTTTATGCTGCTGCTGCTTCCATCCATGTTAGCAGAGGTTTTCCTCATTGGAAAGGATTGTAATCAAAAGGTTTTGAAGGTAGAGCAGCACATTGGGATGGGTGGAGTTGGAAGGAGGTCTGAGCTGTCAGCTTGTCTAAGCCAGACAATTCCTGCCAGCTTTTGTGAGTGTCAGGTCAGGGATTGTTGTGCCACCTTGTTCCTGTGCAAACATCACCAGTGAGATGCTTCTTTCATTTGGTTTTGAAGTTTTGCATAAATTAAATTTGATTAAATTAGAACTATAATATGAAATATGCCCAAAAGAAAACCAGTGTGTGTTTGATAAATTGTTTGGGTTTTTTGTTGACTGCACGGAATTCAACTGCTGCCTTTCCTGACTGTTTTTATCAGATGAGAAATGCAACTCTCAGGTAAAATTAAAAGCAGATTGTATTTCATGCAGAGAGACTCTGTCCACTCTCACAGAGTGAATTCTGTCAGACTTTTCAGTCACTGAAAGTGACATTTTGAGGTGGTGGAAGTCACCTTGTTTCCACTCTGTACCTAGGACTGGTATGTAAGAGCACGTTCTGTATTTGTAACCATGCATTACCCAGCATGGCCCAGTGCAATGGCTGGCTTGAGATGTTCAATGTTAACCTTTTCCCAAGTATTTTATATGTATGATGTTTAGACTACTAGCCCTATTAAATTTTTTTGCAGATTTTAAACATTTGTCTTGCCCAAAGGTAAATTTCTCAGAAATAGGAGACCTCAGCAGGCTGGCTGGGAGCACAGTGGAAAGGCACAGGCACAAAGCATGAGAGATGTGCTTTGAATGGACTAAAGCCCTGTCCATGTTTGATCAATCCGTTTTGTTTTATTCTTTGAAACCACTTATTGAAGTGCTGAGCCTTTACTTTTCTACAGAAGTAACGGATTTGTACTATTAACTGCATGGTTAACAGCTAACTTTAGGGCTTTAATTTCTTAGTTCAAATTGAGATATTGATTCAGAGTGAATATATAAATATTTCTGAGGGAAATCCCCTGGTAAGAGCAGGATATTTTGGATATTTTTTCTTCCATAATAATTTTAAGAGACAGTATCATATTGAGGCTTTTAAATTAAGCTGGCCAGTTTGGAAAGCTCTTCTCTATTTTAAAAACAACATTTTTTTTTAAAACAGCTGACTACTTTTTAATTCTGTTTGGTGTGCTGGAGTTGTTTGGTGATTTTTTAGTTTGCTTTTCTTTTTGAGACCGCTCTGGAGCAGCTCATCTTTCTTTTAATGTGCTTTTAACATTGGTTGGTTTTGGTTCTTATTTTGAGTTTTTTTTCCTGCTGCTTCTACCCGAATGGATCAGTACATCTAAAAGCTAAGCTAAAACTTCTGGTGGGATACAGTATTTTTGGATACAGAACTATAAGTAGTTCTGTGTTTTGATTAAAAAAATATCTCTGGTGATATATTGATATCATGACTGCTCAGTGGAAAGGTGATTGCGTTACATTGTAGCTATTTTTGGGATGTTGGTGATCTTTTGAAGTAGCAGGTTTTATAATGAGTTAAGCATTTGGTGAGCCTTTGATATAAAGTATATGGAGATAAGCATAAAAATATAAACGTGACCTATATGTTGTCCTTTGCTACGTGCCAGTAATTTTTTAATATTTCTAATAATAGAAACTCCTCTGGAGTTTCTGAAATCCAGCTTGTGTGGTGTTCTGTAGTTATTTTCTTTTTACCACTGACTTTCCACTAAACTTGAATTAATTATTCATAATTCAGCCATAGGTGCATATGCATGGAGCACGTGTGTGTGCGTGCATAATACATATTTTTCCTGTTTTTGAAACACTTTTATTTTCTTTTCAGTGGGATGCCATAACTGAAATGGACGAACACAACCGTCCCATCCACACTTACCAGGTGTGCAACGTGATGGAGCCCAACCAGAACAACTGGCTGCAAACCAACTGGGTCTCCCGCGACGCCGCGCAGAAAATCTACGTGGAGATGAAGTTCACCCTGAGGGACTGCAACAGCATCCCCTGGGTGCTGGGCACCTGCAAGGAAACCTTCAATCTCTACTACATGGAGTCAGATGAGCCTCATGGAGTAAAATTCAAGCCCAACCAGTACACCAAAATTGATACCATAGCTGCTGACGAGAGCTTCACCCAGATGGACTTGGGCGACCGCATCCTCAAGCTCAACACTGAGGTTCGTGAAGTTGGGCCCATCAACAAGAAGGGATTTTATCTGGCTTTCCAGGACATTGGAGCGTGCATTGCTTTGGTGTCAGTCCGTGTCTATTACAAGAAATGCCCGTTCACGGTCCGTAACCTGGCCATGTTTCCTGACACCATCCCAAGGGTGGATTCTTCCTCGCTGGTGGAAGTGCGGGGCTCCTGCGTGAAGAGCGCTGAGGAACGCGACACCCCAAAACTGTATTGTGGGGCAGATGGGGATTGGCTGGTGCCTCTGGGACGGTGCATCTGCAGCGTGGGGTACGAAGAGCTGGAGGGTTCCTGTCATGGTGAGTAAACATTGTTCGATTTTTCTTTTTTTTAATTTTTAAGAGAAGTAATATGCTGTCATATTCTCTTCCACTGTCCATAATAGTTTGGAAATTACTTGAGAATAAGGTTCTTTTCTGTGGTAGTGGCTGTGAACAATGATATCTCAGTGGCTGCTGAGGCTGTCTGCTGTGATTCAACGTTGGCTTTGTATTAAAAAGTGGAAGAGAGCGTCTGTACCCATCCTTTACAAAAATGACTCTGCTATTTTGCTCAAGAATTTCTCAGATTGAATGGTGCTAGGCAAGCTGCACAGCAACCTTGGATAATAGAGAGCATTAAAAGCACTATGCACTGTAATCAGAAAATGAAATTCTCTTTGTTGTCTGATCTTGCTGGCATTAATTATCAAAATACACTCATTGCAAAGATACAATGTTGACAGTGCCGTTATTGGAAGCCAGCATAATTTTGTACATAAGGTCAAAAGGTTTCTCTCTTAATGGGATAAGGATTTTCTCTGAAACTTTAATGCTGAGTGAATTCCTGTCCATTATGCAAGTGAGTCATACACTAGATCTGTACATAAACAATATAGGCAGCAGCCAAAATCTACCAGAAATGTTTTCTGCAGTACATTGACTCCACTGGTTTATTCAGTTGGTCATCTGATCTGCTGAGCAGGACCTTCAAAGTGAAATGGAGTACCCAAAGCCACGAGTTTTTGCATATTCTTACCTGTTTACCCCAAGAATTACAAATTACTGCTTTAGAAAATTCTAATTAATAGAGCTTCTATGTGTTTTGAAATAATTTTCGTAGGTTGCTGTTGTCTATTTCATCTTCTACAGTTAATCTAAATTTTTATGATATTTTATTTCTGGCAGTTTTTCAGAATACTTTTGTCTTACATGGCTTTGTGAATGTCATGCCCGAGGCAAGCCCAACTGCAGGAGATGCTTTCATAACTAAAGAGCAGCACAATTTAATTTCTGTAGTTCTGACTCTGCAGTGTGTAAACCATGAGTGGAAGGGCTCCTCCTGTTCAGGGTGGCCACGTTTGTGCCACAGCTCATGGTGGAGATGCATGTTTGGACAGCTGGCAATGCATTGGTGCAATGGGATTTTTTCAGTGTGGCTGTTGAGGGTTGTGAACTGAACCATGATGTGTGTGTTGATAGACATCTTCCAGACAGCCATAATGTTCTATTTTAGACTTTGCTTCTTGCATGAGACATGAATAACAAATTCTGAGTTTAAAAGAGTTGTTGCTTGTTAGTAAATCCTGAGAAAACTCTTAAATACTCATTCAATAAAAAAATACCTGAATGTTGCTAACTCTGAGGGGAAAATGTTTATAATTTACATTGAGCTTCTTTTCAGAGAAGCAGAGAGTGGGGGACTAGGTGGGGAAGAGTAGAAGCCACTCTATCTTAGCCTAATAAGACCTGATCTATATTTAGAAAATTTTCACATCTTTTGGGTCCTTCCCCCAAACCCCAACCCAAAGCCCTTTTGTCCCTCCCAGTCCCCTGCTGGACTTGCAGATGTGAATCTTGCAAGTGTTTTGCACCATTCTGTCAGTGTTTGTGCAGGAAAAATCTGTGACATACTCAGGACAGAACCATTTCTTTTTTCTGCATGAAAATAGACAATCAGAATAATAATTTTGCATTTTGAAGTCTGCTCTGAAAAATAATTGGGTGGTGGGAAGTACCTGTTGATACTTTAATATATTTCTCCTACTTGCACATGGTGTCAAACTTTTTGTACCCCAGCCTGTGGCTCGGTGGGGAATAAGCACTTCATGGCAAATATGGCTTATCTGTCACAGAATTTAAAAAATAAATTTCTGTTTTGATATTTGTGCAGATACAGACTCTCTATTCACAAAACACTAAATGGCATAAGGAAAGATATTCTGCCGTTGTCATCGCTCATCATTTTGCAAAGCAGCAAGAATGGGAATAAAACTGGTCTTTGATCAGTTTTACGGCTGCTGTTAAAAATCATAGGTTATTTTCGGCTGCCTAAATCTCATTTACCTGCTTTCCTAACTGGCAACCTTTCAATTATTTCAATATATGTCAGATTTATGCATCTCTCTCTGTGGATCTCCCAGTATTCCCTATCCATTGCATTTTCTTTAAAAAGCATCATTTCAGAGCCAAAGTGTCTGAGAAGAATTCCCAACTGGATTGAAAATATCCATACCTGTTAAATGTATACCCAAATGGCTCCAGTTAGTTCAGAGGCATATTAATAGGGAATTTTTCAGTAATTTGGGACTGTCTTCCTTTTCTGAAGTCAGTGGGGGGAAAAGTGGCATTGACTGCAAGAGATTGCCAGGTATTTGTGTGTTCTGTACTTTTTTAAATGGAATAATCTGGAATATACCAGTCTTTTCTAAGTTTACTATGTAAACAATCAGTCTTTGATTTGAGTCTACTTTTCAAGCTTTTCCCCTCAAAATCCTGAAATTGGAATATCATTCACATGTTCTTCTGTATCTTTAGGCATAATAAATAAATTAGAGCCAGTAATTTGGCAAAGCAGATCAGAAATGTCTCTGATATGAACTGCTGGCTTTGCTAATTCATTTACATCAGCCCCAAGTTTCAGGTTAGGAGGAGGAAATGCTGCACAGGATTCTGGTAAACAGCAATTAAAAGTGGCATGTTCAATACTCTGTGTTCTCTGAATGTCAGCCCAAGATACAAGTTGTGCTGAATTTAGCAAATGTATAATATATACAGGTCATATCAGGACTTTGTGGTGGGGTTTTTCACATAGGAGCAAACAATCATGACAAGGAACCTTTTATAAATTGAATCATAATGTTTCAGTTCTGTTAGGGCATGATATAGGAATAACTGGATGACTGTTAAGTGAAGTTTGACTTTTTAATGATTTACCAAAAATTATCTGAATTATTCAAGGTTAGGAATTAATTGCAAAGAAAAATTCAATTATATATAGCAAATACTAATTATTATGGTAATTTCAGATTTTGTTGTAGTCTTAACCAACCAAACACAGTGCAGAAGTGTATATTGCCAGCCATAAAAAATTGATTCTTCTTGAGGAATATGCTTAGGAAGCCACCACTTCCAAAGTGGGGTATTTTTGGTATCGCTGAAGCAATGCTGAGTGTTGAGAATGTAAAACAACAGGCACTGACAGACTCACCTGGCTTATTTTAATTGAGACAAATGGAGTAAGAAATGAAAATGTGAAATTCAAATTCTCTGACCTTGAGTTGACTGAACAACACTTCCTAGGGATACTAATGCCTGAACACATGGAGTTTTTAATTGAACAAACAGTTCTTTCCATTATTCATCACTTGAATTTGTGGTAATGTTTCAGCGTTAGGATTTCTGCTTTGGCAGCTGATCTTTGTGTTCTTTAGCCCTTGCATCTGATCCAACTGGAAACTGCTCTCATTTTCAATTAACTAATCCCCTCCTCATATATGTGTGTATTTATATATGTGTATATATATACGTATGTGTATACCTGTAGTGTGGCTTTGTTTTTGGGAAACCAAGCAGTTCATGTTGCAGTCATGCTTTAGTTACCTGTGTATGGCATCAAAACAGGAAAAGGAGGGCATAAAGAACTTTGGAACTGCAGGATACAGAGATGCAGTATTGTGTAAGGTTCCTTTTGGGTTTTCTTCATGTGTTTGTTTGCTCATGAGGTCAGATCTTTACCAGGCACTGGCAGAAGCATCTTTAAAGGAAAGCCATAGAAAGATAACTTAAATCATTGTCTTTTAATTGGTTGTCATTTTTAAAAGTATCTGTGACTTATCAGATCAATATTTTAAAGTTGCATTAATTTTTTTCAAGTAAACAGCCATCTATTTAATGAAATTTATAACAGATTTTTAACTTTGTGACCGCTCTGAAAGGAATTCACACTTCTTTCCTGTCCTTAGGCAGGGATGGTCTATTTGATGTAATTTGTGAGTCTGCAGAGCTTTAGATTTCCCCATTTCAATGGTAGTACTTGAAACCTTTGTGACTATTGGTGAAATATATTTTTCACTGAAAAATCTCATCTTTGGCCTTTGTGAGGCTGCACATCTCTGTCAACGCTCAACACAAATTTTATCTTTAAATTCTGAATATGGATAAAGTTGAATTATGATTTGTCAATCTCAGATTCTTAGATGGAACTGCTGAATAGTTGGTTTTAGTACAATGCTAAAACAAGGACAGGGAAAAAAATAGAAGTTGCAGGTAACTGCAAATGTGTAGGTTAGAGTATGGAAAAGTAATTGATAATGACCCATTCAAAGCTTCTGAATTGATTTAACCACATTTAGCTGCTAGCATGTGGAAAAACTCTGAACTCAAGGCCTGTATACATTGGGAAAAAAAGAATATTTACTGTGGACAAAAATTTAAATTACTCTCTGTTCTGAGGGGACACTGCAGATGCTACTGGCAGCACTTGTAAGTTCCCATATCCAGGTTCTAATTTCTAAATGGCAGGTCGTGTTCCAAGCTATTTCAGGCTGAATCTCTCATTTGTACTTTTTCCACTTGCACAACAAAAACCATTTGGTCCTTAAGGCTTGCAATTAGTGTGAATTAAAACTAACATTGTTACCTGGCTGAAATAGGAGGCAAATGAGGGATGGTGAACCGTGGCATGGATGGGATATTACTTAGTGTCAAAAGGATGAATTTTTAGTGAGTTGTACTAATCTAGAGAGGTCTGACTTGGCTGGATTCAGTAATTTCACCTTTTTTCAACACTTTCCGGTTGTTTTGATGGCTGTTTCTGGTTTTGAGTTAGTTTGCTGTGTTTTCATTTGTTTGGACGTTTTAATTGTAGCATTTTTTCATCGTCTTTTCAGTGCCTTAAAAATGGGGATATTTAAGTTAGTTACTGATTTTGATGTTTGAGGGGGTGAGTCTTTTTGGTTTTGGGGTTTTTTAGTGTCACAAATTTGTAGGAATTAAATAAGTACCCAAAGGCACCTGTCTTCAATGACTGCCTGAGTTAACAGCCAGAAAAATCTCAGTGCCATATAAATTCACGTTGCAGCTCACAACCAATCTTTTTTTACTTAATCTCTAGCCATCTTCAGATTGTTCAGCTGGATAAACACGAAAACTCTGATATAACAGCTGAAGAGGGATGCTGCTTCAGAAGTAAGGATTTAAAGGACAAAAAAAGCCCTTTACATTTGATTTTAGATAGTAAGGGAATTCCAGTGATAATAAATTGTTTGCAAATTCTTGTCACGTCATACTTGCATTATTTTGAGCAAATAAAGAACCTTACACTAGTCGCTATAACCTGGTTTCCAAAATATTTCACTGCAAAAATTCAAATCAAAGCTTTGGTTTTGTAATTGCACCTAGATAAATTATGCATTAAGAGAAAACTTATTGTTTGCAAACTGAATTAATGTTGGAAATTGCTGGTTTTCACTCCAGTACTGAAATGTGCATTGAATCAACCCCTGCTTTGATAGCAGAACAGGGAAGCCAGCTGAGGTTAAATAGCGAGTTTGAAACTGAAAACCTTCAATATTTTCTGTTTGTACACACGGACATGAAACTTCAGCAACAAAAGCTTGCTGATAACTCAAGTGTGTCTTGCCTCAGGTTTTGCGCTAGTGAATATTGCTGGATATTGATCCTACCAGCTATCCTTGATAAACAGTAGACAAAAATTGTCCAAGGGACTGCAGGGATTGATTTTGCTGTTGTGTGTGACTTGGTAACAGAGCTGCATGATTTGACATTAGCAGCAGCCCACAGTAAATTAGTTACTTGCTCTTACTCTGCTGAAAAAAGTGCAGTGATGACCACATGGAAAAATTGTGGTGTTAATGGGAACAAGCTGTTTAACTTTTACAGAAAGTATAAGTACAAGCGTGTCTGTACACCTGTTTAACTGTATACAGACTAAGTACATTGTAAAACTGTGCGTTATTTTTTAACTTGAAGTTGCCAAACAGCAGGACTGACAGCTTGGATGCTGTAGTGTGGCAGGAGGGGAAGAAGGAATGCACTGACTCTGTGTTCTTGTCCTGTGTCCCTCACTGTCATAGGATTTGTCCTCAGAATGTGTGTCACATCCTACAGAGCCTATCAGAAACTGTGACCTCCATTATTGGGTAATGCAGCTTTTCCTTGCTTGCCATGTTTATTTTTGGGGTTTTTTCTTCTTCTGTGAGTCATTACCTAAAGCTTCAGCTCAAACATTTCACATTAATTTGCCTTGGAAGGATGTTCATTGCACTTCACACATGATCTATCTTAACTGTTTCAACAATCAAATGTATCAAATGCAGGTGACTTTGTGAAACCCTTGTCCTGCTGTATCTACTGAATGTAGAATTTCAGCATTGTTTGCTTGCATCTGCCTACAGCTGAGGTTTTCCTGCAGCTGGAAGAAAAGTGTGGCGGGGGTTTTTTATGGCTGAGTATGTCCTCAGCACTTGAGTTTCCTCAGTGTGCTGAAAATGTACATCTGAGTTTGGAGGAGGTCTTGTGTGACCAACAAATGGAGGAGAGTAAAACCATAATGCTTCACTTACCAAGGCCTGGTAACACTTGTGGAATACAAAATGCCTTGTGCTACTCGTGGAAGTTGCTAAAACTTGAAAGAGAAATCCTTTGTGAGGATGCTGTGACAAGACTTGGCCCCCAAGTTACAAAGGAACACAGCTGTGTGCACAGCACAATTGTGTTTTAGGATTTCCATGGTCATTTCTTATAGGAGAATAACAGTTCTGGCGCAATAATAAGGGCTTGATATATTTGTCTTTGGAAATTTAGTTTCCAGAATTGTATTCCTGTTGGAGCTCTGAAAATAAATAAAAGCTAAGAGAAAACATTTTAGTCATAGTGCTCAGTGAAAGTTTCCAAAGTTTTTGCACTACAGTAGATTTTTTCAGTAGTAAGAAATCTGCCTCAATTTGTAGAATCTATCTAATTATATGATTGTATTACATGTAATATAATGGCACAGAAATTCTCAAAATCTAGGAATTAGATTTTTTTCTGTTTGAAGATTTTTTTTTTTCCTTAGGCTCCTGAGCAAAAGCACTTAAATTTGTGCTTTGAAATAATTGAAACATTTTAGAATATCATTATTATTTCAATATAGGTTATGTCCCCTTTGAGAACCCATAAAGTGGAAATCCAAAATCTGAAGATAATCGCCAGTATTTCCTCCGAGGAAGGTTATTAATCAGTAACACATTCACAAATAAGCCATAAAGCATGTTCTGTAATGAAACTGTTCCTGTAGAGGTTTAGCATCATTTTATTCAGTCAATTATTAAAGCATTTGTGCTGAGAAATATAATTTCCAAAGTGATCAATAAGAGGTTTTCTCTGGCATGGCCTAGGAATCACAAGCAGGAGTGAATGCACAGAGAGATTTCTGAGGATGTTTGTCTTGAATACAAAAGAACGTGTGTGGAGGTTTAAAAACTTGAACTTTATTTACTTTTTGCAAGTCTCAGTAATAATGCAAATGAGACAAGATTCCCTTTAGCCACCACACTCTGCCTTTTCTTACTAAAAGTTATAGTGGAGAATAATATAAAAAAGTAGCATCACTTGTTGTAGAAAAACTTATGTAGACTGTAGGGTCATTCTGTGTCATGTGTTGAGGGCAGTGATATTCAAAAGATTCTCAGAAACTGCACCAACCAAAATATTTATTGTGTGAGGCTTTTTTGGGCAAAGCAGCTTGGAGGCTGCTCACAAGCTTAAGTTCTTGCAAAACGGGAAAAAAACAAAAAATTGGATGGCAAAGGCAGTACTGTTAATGACAGAATTTATGACTGACACCTTTGTATAAGAGAAAAGGGAAAGGAAGACGAAATCCTGTTAAGGGGAGGCACCACTTTGAGATTTTTCTGTCCTCAGTAGTTTGAAGAGAAGTCATGAAGATGGATTGGCTTTTGAGCTGCACTGCTGTTGGAAGACTCTTGCAGGGCTCTTGGCAGGAGGAGAGGATCAGTGACTGGATCTCCAAAATGTCAGCTACCTTGGATTTGGATGGCAAATTCTGAGAGAGACATTCTAGACATAAATTAACAAAGGTTTACTGTTTGACATGTCTCACAGTCCCATAGTGTTTTAGTAGATGTGCTGAAAGTTCTCCCTTAAAGGGTTTTGTGGGACTGTTTTTGTTTGGATTAGCTTCCAGCCCCCTTAATTTCACTTTTAGGAGTCCCATCAGATCCCAGGAGAATATTCTGCTGGGAACAACCTTGAGTTTACTGAGATTGCCGACCTGGAGAGGGTGGCCTATTGAGCAGATTGAAGTGAATGATTCCATTCTATGAATCCTTCCATCGTGCAAAATAAATATCCCAGCATGGGAAGGTGATCCTTGGGACCCAACCTGCTGCAGTGAGCTTGTGCTGTTCTAGCTGTGTGTCTAGGGATGTGTGCACTAAAAGCAGAATAAATTATGTAAAACAGGTCTCGTACCTACCAGGGAAACATCTAACACAGTCAAGGACTGCACTTGAAATGTCTCTCTTTAAAGAAAAGTTGCTTCAAAGGGGTACTGATCAAAGCGTGAATAAATTCCCAAAGGACATGGAAATGTATGCATAGAGAGATTATACTCCAAATGCTAACAATGAATGTTTAGCTATTTGGTATCTGGCTATTATATAATAATAGTTGTGGATGTGAAATGTCTTAATTTTGCTGTGACAGCTTGACTGTATTCCCAGATGTTAAATATTTCAAAGCTTATCTTACATATATTCATAAACAAGATGAAAGTGTTAATTCTAATTAAAATGATGCACAGTTCAGTAGCAGCCCTAATAAAGTCCCTGTGGAACAGTGAATTTAATAGCAGTCTATCTTCTATGCAGAATCAAAATGTAGATTTCAATTTTACTGTAAACCAATCTTCAAGGAGAAACTGAGCAGTCAAGATGGAAGAACTGAAAAATTATTTTAAGGAGTTATTTCAATATGTGCAGAATTTTACATACCAGTATCTCTGTCATGGGAATTCAGAAAGGAATTGGGGGAAGGGGGTGGGGAGTACAGGCGAGCAGCAACCCTTCCCAAATTTAAAGAGTGTCCTGAAGTGCATATTCCACTTGGTGAATATTTATAGGTCGTGCTTGTGGTAATAGTCCTTGTGATATTTGCCTGTTAAAATTTTTCTTGCAATTATTTTTAATCAATATTTGATAAAGCACTCTTTTTAAATGTAATTTAATACTTACACACATCTATGTTCAAGATGCCTTCATAAGGATAGCAAGAACTTAAGTGTAGAATTATTGGGAGGTGAAAGACTAGAATAAAAGATGTAAGGGTATTTTTTTTATTTTAAGGCAGAACAAATTTTCTACAACGTTGAACAGAAAAAATAAAAGAAGGTAAAAAGTCAGGAGATGGTAAAGACTCTGAGCAGAGTCCAGGGGAAATGCCTGGAGACAGGGTTGGTTTGTACCATTTAGGATACCAGGAAAGGCAAATCCCAGATTATGAGCAAATGTATATTTTTCTTGTCAAGATCTGAATAGGGATTCATTGACATGCAGTAAATTAATGATGGGTTTAATTACTTCTGTGTGTATTTCTTTTTTAAACTAGGAATTATTACCATTTTGCCTATTGATCCCAGTTTAATATTCCCAGTTTATCTCAGTTTAATATTCATTTTAAACTGTGTTAGAGAAATTCTGTCAAGGAATTCATTTTGCAAAGTCTTTTTCAGTTCTTAAGAAAGACATGAATTCTCTTCAGAAGAAAGTTCTGGAGGAAAATTTAGATTGATCAGATTTTTTTTTCCTTCTTTGTTCTTTCCTTACAAAACTTAAAGTAAACTGATAGTACAAAAAGAAAAAATTACAGATTCTTAGCACAGTATAGAAAATTTAAAACTCCATTTTAAGAAGCTTTTGGACAGGTGGATATGTTGGATTTTTTTTGTGTGTGTTTACTGCAATCACATGAAATGTTTAACTTTTGTTAGAAAATCAGATTGTAATCACAAGGGATTAGTATTTGGGGTTTGAGGTGTTCATATTTGTTTCAGTTTTTGTGGTTTTGTTTCTTAAAGTATTTCACTTATATTGTTTTGGGTTGTATGAGCTACGTAGGTTTTTTAAACTTGATCAGGTGACTAAAAGTTTGAAATCAAATTTCATGTTTTGAACTTCCTAAAAATTGGTGAAAATCCAAATACTTAGTGAGAACTCCCCAAATGATCTATAATGTTTAACTGAAAAACAGCTAAACAATTACAGCAGAAGAGGATGAACTCTGTATATATTGTTAATATCCTACAGGAAATGGTCACAATGTTGACAAAATCCCATTGCAGAGATTTTTCCCTTTGCACTGTGGATGTCTCTGAATGGCTCCTTGTCAGTCTGGGGGGGGCTGGCTGTGCTTCTCCTGCCGACCTTCCTTAGATTTTCCCTTTGATCAATGACTCAGATTAACTGGGAAAAAAAAGTAATTTTCACCCTTTTTTCTATGCAACTGATGTGTTTAACTGTTTATTAACTGTTGTGTCCCAACCTGTTCATAGCCACCACCAAATTTTGCAATCATGTCTGGTCAGCTGGCATCACCAATTTTAGAATTAAAAATGCAAGAAGAGGCAAAAAATTATTATTAATCAGGATTAATCTGATAGCACGAGTGAGGTGATGTGGGGCCATATGAAACAAATCATACATTTCTCTCAGGTTAGACATGAGGTAGACTTGCAGATAATTATTGAAATATATTTCTTCTGGTCTGGACTTTTAAGAACTTCTTAGGGTTGTTCAGAACTTCCAGTGATAAATGCTGATTTGTGCTCATGGAAGCGCTGCACACTAAGCTCAGAATTTTCAATAGCAAGCCATTTAATCATCAACAGCTCTGGGTTCTGATCCTGATGAGCCTTAAATGAATTTGGAGATGGGGTGATGGTGCAGTTTGGGGATAGTGAGTGTAAGCTCTGTAGTTTCCAAAGCAAAATAGTGACTTATTTCTGTTAAGGTCATGGAAATCAGAAACAGGTTAGTGCTTGGCTAATTAATAACACATCAAGAAAAAAAATCTAGTTATCAACTTTATGGCTCCATAGTCCTCCACTATTGTGATTTCATACTTCTGCAGCACTTCTCCATAAAGTTTGTTGGGTGCTTTATTTTAAGGGTTTGTTTGTTGGTTTGTTTTTTAAGTATAAATGTGTAATATATGAAGAAACATTGCCAGGAAAACCTACTCAGAGTTCAGCCTGTTTCATGCTACGAATCTGACATGTGCAGATGGATTATTGTGGCATTTTTAAACTTAGACGTAACTTTGTGATGTATTTAAATCTAAAAATGTCATAACACAAACTCCTGTGAGTAGAGAAACCTTGCTTAAACTGAGTTCCTCCTTGAAGGGAGGAAGTGTCCGACTAAATGAGAATAAATTTTACAGCAATCCACTCCTGCAGAAGAAGTAATGACAATATAAATGAAAATGTATATAAATGTAAAAATCTGCAAGTAATTTTCAGATTGCTCTCTGTGGTCATATTTTGTTGTGTTAAAAATACAGATCACACATAGCCTTTGGAGAGAAGTAATCTTTTTTTTTTTTTTTTAACTGTAAAGTAAAAATGTAAGCAGGCTGTCCATGGATAAAATTATATGATTTCATAAAATACATTGCTGAGTCTAATGATCCCAAACTAACCTAATAATTTTAAAAGGCAGCCTTGAGATTCCTCTTATCCCATGAGCCTTGAATTGGAATAAATTTCCTTCTGGCAGTATTGTAAGAGAAAAAGATCCACAGATGAAATACTGTTTGATATCTTAGCACTCTTGTACCAGTGCCTAAGTCTTCTTACATTGTCAACATACTTCTTAAATATTTTGCAGTCTTTTCATCTCTTCTAACCAATGCTGCAGTGTCCAAGAAAGGATCCTAACTGTGCTACTGACTCTTTTGCATATATTGTAAATGTCTTTTGGAAAGCAGCAGTTTTGTGTGTAGAAAGAAGTATTTTATCCCCAGTGTGAAAGCTCTCATTTCAAAATTCTCAAGTTTTCAAAGGGTTTTTTTAGTTATTGTTGTTTATGAGTTGTGGTTGGTTGGTTTTGGTTTATTTTTTTTCCTTGAAGTAGTATCCAGTCTTCTTAGCCATAAAAGTAATATAATTTGTAAGAAATAACAAGCTATGGTGGAATCTACTGGGCAGTAATATTTACAGTTCGTTAGAAAAGGAATTGTATAATAAAAGATTTTCCTTCAAGAGAAACCTGTAAAACTGATCTTTGCTTCTGATTTATGGACATTGCTACACTTGAGGAATAAATTAGGTAAACCTGAAGGAACTGAAAGCTCAGTGGCTATAAAACAACCTATTGATTTTTGACTAAATCTCTGTCTTCAGTAGTTTTTACAGTTGCCTGCATCCAAAGAAGCCCACAGTGCAGCTACCACGGAAGCAATTTAGGTAATTGCTGTTTGATTGGCTCTTTATACCTACACCTTATTTCTCTCTACCTAAGTGTTAATAATAGCAGAGCAATTTAACCTGAAAATCAAGGACAAGGGCACAATGAAACTTTCCTGTTAATGTAGAAGTGACAGTAACAGTAGAGAAGTAACAGTAAAGATACTCAAGTGGTTTCTTTATTTTTTTTTTTTTTTTTGCTTTAACTTTGAGAGCATCAGCACTTTTACACTTAGATTCTCCTGGGTCTTTCTGCAGCTACTTTTTCTGTTTCTGAAGGGACAGAGATTGTGCTTTCTTGTTTGCTTTTGTGGGGTTTTTTGGTTTGTTGGGGGCTTATTTTGTTTATCAAGAGGACTTCAGCAGAGATACAAACCATGGGCATTTTGAGGAACAATTGAATGGTTACAATGGCTGTCATTCCTGAGAAAAGCTATTATTAGCTTTGTTCCATGATAAAGCTATTGCAATGATAATATGTAGCTCTTTTTTCTCAAAAAGAACTTGTGCCTGAGAGAATTGCATGGTCTCAATTCTGCTGTGAGCAATTAGCTGTGGCAGGTATCTTGAAAAGTGGATAACTTGAAAGAAACCTTCAAGTATTTTTCTTCATTAGTCTTATGTGCTAGTGACAGTGGGAAAATGCAGTGAATCCTTAAAAATGTTTAAAAATCAGTAGACTGTGCAGTTTGAATGTATTGAGTATACAGGAGGTCAGTGGTGTTGCTTTGAGCTTTACCATCTTCGTAAACTTGCTTAATATGCTGTTAAAATCATCAGCTTAAAAATATTAGTGTTTAGCCCTTGCTACCCATTTTAAAGTAGTTCTTACTGGGTCTGAAATGTTACCACACTGCTGTACTCTGAGCTTCTTGGAGCGTTCATTCTGCGTCCAGACTGTGCTGTAGCAGGGTGGCAAGGGGGCAGAACTGGCTTTTTGCATATGGAAAACAGGCTGTGAGTATATTTGAAAACTGTTTTGGCTTCCCTGCAGAATTACAGCAGGCATATTTGTGAGATTTAAAAACAGGGACAAATGAGTGAATGTGTTTTATTTATTAGCAGCATCCCTGAGATATTTCGCTCTTTACATTTAAATATTGTCAGGACATTACATTTGAAAACACAAATTCCCCTGGGAGAGTGTTGTGGCAGAGCTTGCTGTAGTCAGTGCTCACAATGCATTTGCCAAGGAGTGTTTATCTCTGTCTGCTCCCTCAGGTTGTGATGCTCCTCTTCTGAGGGGATGTCTGCTGGTCAGTGAATTCCTCATTCTTTCAGAACAAGCATTTGCATATCAAAGGCCCGGTAGGAGTAAACACACTTTATACTTCCATCTGTCATTCTCTTCCCATTGAGACACAAAATAAGAACAGTGTAGCAAGCAAGAGGTTTAATTTTTTGTTCTTTAATTCTATACCATTTTGCTTTGAAACATGAAGGATGCCTGGGTTCAGTTTTCCATAGCTGTTTTTTCTTTCTATTAAGGTCTCTTGACTGAAGGTACCCTAAAAATAAAATCAGTACTCCTTGGAAAAGTGGCACTTGGGAGACAAAAAAAAAACACACAAACCACATTTATTCTTCATTTCTTTACTCTGCATTTTATAATATATAAAAAGAAACAAAAGAAATCATCTCAGAACATCTTCATTCTTTGTACAGTAATCAAACTTGAACTCTACATATCTTTATCTTCTTGCTAATTAAATATTATTAATACAGTTTTCTAAAGCAAGCATAATTTTGCAGTGTCTATGGGAAATGAGAGCAGTTTTGTTTTCATTTCTCACTTCTCTTGCACTGGTTCCCAATATAAATTTTTCTTTGTGATTTCAAGGACTTAACTTGTTCATAAACCAGGATTAGGGCTGTGTTAGAGGTTCCCAGCAGTGATCAGAGTGCCATTATTCTGCGTGTGTGCATTCAAGTTTGTTTTGAAACCGGAACTCATTCATTTAGGGGGAGTTGAGGTGAGCACCCAGCCCAAGCAGGGTGTCACTGGTGTGAGGAGCAGCTGCATGAGGATCCCAAAGGAGCAACAATTCCTGTGCTTATTAACCCCTTCTGGGACAGTCTCCACGAGCCCAGCAGGGAAAACACTTCTGGGACTCGGCTCTCTCCCATCCCAGTGCGTGTTTCCATTGAAGCAATAGATTTCCCCCTTCAGTGTGCATCATGGAATTTCCAGAATGAGAAATCCAGATTCACTGCTGAGTTTTCTAGTCTCTTTTCCCTTTTCATTATTTCTGAAGCTCTGCTGTTCATCGCTTGACAGGAGTTCATTGTGTGAGACCAAAGAGAAAATCATCTGAAGTTTCTATTTAATGTAGCTTGAAACCAAATCTGGATTTGCTGCCGTAGAATTTTACTGTTTTTGATGGAGAGGACGAGTTCAGAAACTCTTTGGAGCGTGGATCTCATATTTTCACTTAAACTTGTGCAGTACCAAGCCCAGTAGGGTCACAACCTCTGCTGGGTTCTTTGAGCAGTATATAAACTTCTAAGGCATCTGCTTGGCAGTTCAGAATGCTGGATGCAGCCAAAGGCCTCACTCTCTCTTGTCCTTTGAAGTCATCTTTTTGACAGAGGTTAGTGTAGGAAAAAAAATACTCACTAAATCAATCAACTTTTGTGTCCAGTAAAAACAAAACATTGCTGTGAAAGACCTCTAAATGAAGCTGGAGGTTTTCCTTTTCCCCTCAGTAAAAGGTTCACAGGATAAATTAATCTGGAAGAGCCACTGTGCAACTGCATGGGCTCAGCCAGTGAACAGGTGTAGCTACTGAACTAAATTATCTTCTCTCATGTGGGGATGCAACACAACAAATTTAAGTGCCAGACAAATATGTCAAAAATAAGGCTCTAATATAACAGAATGCACACAAGGAAAGTATCTTAAAACATTTTACTGCTTTCCTCCATCGTTTTACTTATGCTTCTCATTCCTCATCAACAGCAGCCCTGAAATAATTAGAAGAATATGTTCAATTTCTGGCATTTCTTTTCCCAGTCTTCAGTTTGTAGAACTTTGTTCTGATGGGCCTGTTCATGGTAGGATTTTGAAATAGAAGGGATTGTTGTTAAAAAAGAAAATGCCTGTATTTCCTAAGGAGAGGAACTTGTTTCATAACTGGAATTTTTGATCTTGGATACCATAACTTGAAATTTGTCCTCTGCTTTGCTTGAAGGGGACACAAGTGACCCAATAAGAAGATTTCTTCATAGAAATTGTGTTGTAAATTAGGACAGTGATGTAAAGTGGCATCCAGTTCTTACAAGGGCACTTGAAAAACTGAGTTACTATTCAAGTTGAGTTGAAAAAGAGAATTTTATAAGGCCTTGAGCTTTTTTATCATGACCAATAAGTCCAGTAGACTTTTCATAAAAGAGAGAAATTTTGGGAAGCTCTTCAAGGCTGTTGTTCCTTTCAGTGATAACTTGACATGGTTGCTTTTCTTTGACTTAACCTGGTTGCTTTCCACTCTGAAAGCCACAAATGATGGTCTTTGAGAAGGAGGAAACAAGTCTTGCTTTCCAATTGATGCCAGTGAAAACCACCCTAATGCTTGCACCATGTTTTTAATTTGTAATGGTCATAGTTTTTGTTCCAATTGGACTTCAGATATAAAATCCTCTTTTATTATAAAGACTTTACTTGTGACTTCATGGTTAAAAAGACATACTTGTATCATTGGTATTTTTCAGAAGTACATATCTGGCAGTTGGATTATATGATTGTTGCAGTTTCCATCTGTTATAATTAGCAATATTTTGATAGGTCATCCAGCTAAGCATTAATTTTTAGTTTTGAACTGGATATTCAAAGATAGTGATGGCAAGTTTATATTTGTTGTTGTAAAAAAGAGAACAAAAACCATTGCACACAAAAACACCTGAGAAAGAAAGTAATGAGATGTTTTTTGTTTTCTACCTTTAAAGAAACTTAAGCATGTAATACAACTGCTTCCCATTCTTTTTATTAGTATTTATAAATTTGAAAGGGAAAATGATGCTTTGAAAAGTCTAAATATGTACGTGTAGATGTTTCAATTTTACATGAATGATTTCAAGTCTTTCTTTGGTCTAATGAAATAAATGAGCTTATCAATCTCCTGATACTTTTTTTTTCCACAAGGCATTTTAACATTTTGGAAGGGCTGGATTAGTTTAGCAGTCACCCTTTGCTATTACTTTCTCTTAAACTTTGAGTACATTTGGGTAATGAAGAGGGATTGGAAACAAATGATGCAAATTAAGACAGAAATATCTTTACTGGCTCTTCATTCTGTGTCTTGCTGCAGGTGGCAGCAAAGCCAAGAAACATTATGCAAACAGAGACACATTGTCTGAACAACTTCAGAGCTGTGAAAAACATAAATTCTGATAAAATTTAATGGTACATAAATAGTTTCCAACATGATTGATAAATTTAAAATGCTTTGCTGAGGCAGAAGCATGAGTAGTTGTTTGTACATTTGCTAAACTTTGGGGGATATTTTATCAAATACCTTCTTGGTAATGGAAGAGTCAAAATCTATTTTTTCTTCTCAGTTTCACATGGATTAGATTAAAATGCAGTCAGTGTTGCTACTTTTAAGTTGTAAGGTATGATTTTTTCAAAAATATTTTTGGACATCCCTCCATATATCAGCAGGATAAGCCCACAGAGTCTCTGGAAAGGCTGAAATCTTAATTAAAGGAGTTTGATATTTTACATTAAAAAGTCTTTAAGCTGTCTTAGCCTCTCAGAAGACATTGAAATGATATTGTAGCAATAAGTAAAAAAGCTCTGCCTGGATTATTCAAACAATGAAAGAGTTCAAACTGATCTTATCCATTGTGGCTGACCTCACCTTTACATAAATTGAAAGCCTGGAGGTTAATGAGGGAAGATCATGAAATAGCTCCAGGAATCTTGGGCTGTACAAGGTCAGCAGTGTTGTGGAACTGGGCTGGACAAAGAAGGAGCCTCAACTGCCTCAAGCTGCCTCTGTGTGTTTGGCCAATTGCAGTGTCAAAAGTGGAAAGCTTTTCTTTAATGAGAGTACATCTATTGCAGTATTGATTCAGACAGCAGCTGAAGGGGGGAAAAGGATTGAAAATTTCATATTGAGCAGGGGATTTCTTTGAGAAGATGCTCAGGTCATACAAACTGATCAGTGCTGGAGGAATGAGGGCTTGTGTTAATCATGTGGAGTAATCATAAAAGTAAGAAGTCAGATGCTTTGTGTTTGTCAGGACAAAAACTCAAATCAGTGATATTCTTTAGAGATTTATCAATACTAAGGAAATATTTTATAAGGTAATACCCATGCCATATTTTGTCCTTGTGTTATTTATATTAGCTAAATGCTCTAAATGGTAGAACAGAAACCTGTTATGTCTAAGTGGTGTTTAAAAGCTGTTATGAGAACTTTCCTAAAAATAAACTTAACAGCCTGTTTTGGCTCCCAAAAGTGAATGCAGAGTAAATGAGCTGTTGCTGGGCAGTGCAATGTCTACAGCTTTAGCTCAGAATTGGCTTTTTAAAATCATTTGTGCAGGCTTGATGGCAGGTGAGGGAGCTTTTCAGTAGGAATAATGAAATTATTCTTCAGATGTTTATGAAGCAGGGAAGCACAAAAATGCCTGGCTGGAAAGGTGGCAATGAGGGTTGGTGTTTGAAGGCAGCTGGGGAGAGGGGAGCTGGTGCAATGCCAAGGGAAGTGAGCTTGGGTTGACCACGAGCAGCTCTCAGGAAGACAAGGGGCTTGTATCTTACAGTATAAAGAAGGAAAAAGGAGAAAAAAACGGGATGCAAAAACCTGTGGAAGTGATCTTTGCAGTAATATTCTGAACAGGAATGAGCAGAGCAAAATGTGTTGTCAAGGCAAGAGAGAGGGTGTTACAGTAATTCAGTATTAATAAATGAACTTGAATGTCTTGGGGATGTAATTAAAAAACCACAGCCAGTATCTGTCTCCATGGAGGAGAAGGCAGCATTTTGATAGGAGTCTGGTCATTTAATCTACTGCACCAGTGGCTAAGAACAATATTTATAAAGCTTTGTTTGAATTATGTTGATCAAAGTCCTTTTGAAAAGAAGCTCTTAATTGGTGTGTTTATCAATAAATGCTTCCTTGGATCATCCAAAAGATGGTCATTGTTTGTTTTTAATTAATAGAATTAAGTAGAAAATAGAAAACTATGAATATATTGAATATTTAACGTAAGAGCAGGAGTTTCCAGAAAGAGGGACTTCAACCTTAGATGCGTTGGATATACTTGAAATAATAGATTTTAATTTGTTTAACTATGACTCCAAAGAAAGATGAATTTTTGTTACTTTGTACTCCTTTTATTTTTTATTTATTGTACAGCATATTTTACGATTTTATTTTACAACATATTATAGAAACCCATGATATATAATATATATAATAATGATATATTAATATATAATATGGGATTATTTAATGTTTTCTCTTATTTAGACACATATTTGTGGGTAATTTGATCCACTTTTGATCCTCTTACAGTATATTAAAAATGCATTTCCCACACCCAGCTAGAAAAACACACACTCTCGCACATACTGAGGCTATTCTTTATTTTTTCCAGAATTACTTTATGTGATGCAGCTCTGAATTCCTTCACAGATGGACTGTTCTTGTTCTTCCAGTGGCTGAGGATAATTATCATAGCAATTAGATGAAGAGCTTGGGTTCCATTTCACATGGGATGCTGGGTGATTTAGATTGATCGAGTGAAAACTGACATGAGTTTGAGTCTGAGGCTTGTGTTTGGGGGCTTTTTTTTGCATAATTCTATTTTCAAATATTTGTGAAACCTCTGCCGAAGCGTTCTCACTGTTTAATGCTCTCAGAACATATGCTTATAGTCTCCAGTGCTTTCCAAATACCTCCAGCATTGTCATTTTGTCTTAAGCCCAGACTGTTCATTTTGATAAATGTCTAGTGAATTTTAGAGGCTGTTAAGCATTGCTGTAGTGCCAGTTATTTTTCAACTGAACTTGTCACTTTTTGTGCAGATAAAACTTGTTTTGCTTTCATACTGCTTGGAATAAAGGTAAAAAGGAAATATTTTCAATTATTCTAGTAGAAGTTATTGCAATATAGAATACAGCATTTAACATATGTATTTACTATTTTTATTAGTATTTACATATATTTACCTAGGAGAATTAATTTCCTTCCACAAAATTATTTTTATCTCTCTTGCAGACTAAGGTAGAGCTGTTCCACACAAATATAATATGGATAGAGAGAACAATGAACAGTATTTCAAAATAAAGACATATCAGGAAGAGAATATTATTTTCTATTTTAGTTTTGATGTACAACACTTGGCCTTTTATTTGAAATTGTGTTTTTCTAGGAATAAGCTGCACACTTTGAGGGATCTTAATTTGATTTTTCATCTGCTTCTGCATCTCCCAAAATGTCTTATAATTTGAATTTACATCTCAGTATGAGAGCTGTTCCTGAAATGCTCCATTCTGCGGTAGCGTTTCCTTTTTTGACCTGAGGAATTAATTTTTCATCCTGCCTGTGTGCAGCCGTGATCCGTGCTGCAGTGACATCCATGGCCTGTGTTCTGAGGCTGGGTAACCCTTGTGGGATGCCTGATGGGAGTGCAGTCTGTCCTGCTGACATGAAATGAGTGGAGCCTTTGCTCTCACATCACCAGGGATGATTGTGGCACACACAGAGTCCCTTTTAACAGAAGAGTTCTGTGTGCTGTCCTTTGTTTTCAGCACAGGCTGCAACTACAGGAACTCAGGCCCTTGAGGGCACACTGGCAAACCACAAAAGATTTTGTAGGGCATTATTTACCTCTAGCTATAAGTGAGGCCATTGACTGTAGACTATTTTAGTCCCCAGCATTTGTTTTATAACAAGAAATCATGAGTTTTGCTGAGGTTTTTAAACGATGAGTGTGTGAGGATGGTGATGACTGATGCCATACATAAATAACTCTGAGCCACAGAGGTGTCTGCCTTAGCATTTGTGCTGTTACCAATCATCTGGTACCTCAGCACCTTCCATTTTTGAATCAGTGCGCAGGGACATTGCTGATGATTCTCATGGAAATGGAATAAGGCTGCTTGATTGGGAAAGCTTTGATTGCAAGTGTCATCTTCACCAGGATTACTTGTTGCCAGTCAGGTGTGAAGGGGAGAGCAGATCACACACAGCGTTCCCTTGGGTTTAGCACAGTATTTGTTAAACTGCAGTCTTTGGTCACCCTGAGGTTGCTCAAAGTACTGCTCTTATTTGCACCAATTCAGAGGATTCAGAGCATATAAATTATGGCACCAGGCTACTGGAACCTCTTCCCTTTTTCCACTGATTATCAAAGTTAATCCAGTGCATCATCCAAAGGCAGCATTTTCAATATCCCCGAAGGGAGGCACAGCTGCTGCTCTACTTTGTGTTCTTCAGTGCAGCCTGGAAAAGTTCGAACTGAGTCTACCACAGTCTTGCTTTGCTACTTGCTTTCTTCTCAGGTGCATCCATGCAAGCTGTGACATTTACTTCCATGCATGAGAAATAAGAGTCTGGTTCATCTTGCCTCTATGATTGCATAGGCTCAAATGGTTTGATTGCAAAGTCTTACTAATCATGAATCTGTACAATACAGAAGGATATTCATATAAAACCTGTAAGTTTATTTGCTTACCTTGTTAAGTGTTTTTCACACAACTTGAGATCCAAAGCCAAATAGAAAATCAAAGCAGTAATGTCCTAAAGTGTCATGAACTAAATTATTTAAAGGACCTTCAGTGTCCCCAGAAAAACCTGTACACTCAGATCTGGATTGGAGATGTTTGCTCTCAAAATGCCTCACGTCATCAAATCCTTCAATACTTGAAAGCTTTAAGTGATATTTTCTGCAGAACTGTGTCCCACATACCTTGTACTTAAAGCCCTGCAGAAACTCTGAGATTACCTTGACCAAAGGTTGTCTTTATGCACCTGGTGTCAAGTGAAGGGAAGCTGCATGCTGGCTATAGCCAGCCCCAAGCCTAGGAATGTTTGAGTGTTGCCATTTTGGTTTGTTTTCAGGGGAAAATTACCTGCAGCAAACTAGTGATCATGAGGAAAAGGGAAGACAGGAAAGGAGAAGGGACTCTGGGGTCATAGACCTCATTGTCACTGTGATGTGACTTGTGCTCTTCCAACCTCTGCATGGCTGGAGTCACAATATTTCCATGTTTTCCATCTGATAACCTGACTCAGAATTCACCTCAGTACAGAATAAGATGTTAGAATGTTTAGGGGTTTCTTGTAAAACCATCAAATGTCTGATGAATGGACCTTGCTGCAAAGTACCAGCTGGAATGGTACTAATATTTCAAGCAGAGCACAAAATCTATAACTAATTTGAACCTTAATTTGAGTAACACTTTTGAAAAATAGTCATCTATAGATGCATTAATTAAAGCATCGTGTGGAACATCCTGACCAGTACATAATTTGACATGTAAAAGTCAATATAGTGAAGTCGAAGAGTAAACTAATGAGGTACTTAGTGATTTGAATTCCTGGGATCAGAGGGGCTTGGCAGAAAATTCTGGATATTGGAATCTTGTACTTCCTGCAGTTTTCTTCTTTGCTAACTTTGGAAATTATAGTATCACTTATCAATTCTAATTGATTTTAACTAATTTGTAGTGACCCAGATACACACATTCCTTTCTGTTGGGCTGGCACTGGAGTGAGAATAATTTAATCTAATTGTATTTGCCAGATCCTGCAGTGACAATATCGTCATTTTTCACCTTATTCTAGAAGAAAGAGGCTTTTCTTTACCATGAAGAACAAGAAAGTGTAATTGAATTAACTGCTGATGAGCATCTTGAAAATCTTTTGGTTTTCACTTCTGTTACACTTTCCAGCACTGCCATCTGTATTCCATTAAGCTAAATGAGAGATGTTGAGGATTAAAGTAGGGGAAACAATAAATAAAACTGGTGCTAACCAGATACACCCAGATTCCAGATATGCTGTGCTCTTTTGATTCTGTTTTAACTCTCTTTTATATAAAGGTGAGGAGATACTCTTATATAATTTTACTGATGACCTTCCCTTATCCACCTGTTGCCTGACTCTTTAACTGTTGAACCAGTCACATACATTGTTCTGGGCTTCAATCATGAAACAGATTTACTTGTTAAAATTTTATCAGCTGATGTGGCTTTTGTTCCTAAACTGCCAATATTATATGAAAAAAACATCAAATGCAAGGTCTGGCTGAGGCTGACTGGCTTTGACTTTTCTTTTTAGCAGTAAAAAGGGATATTGAAGCTCAGGAATGAAAATCTCTTATCCTGATTTCTGCCCTTATTTCTTCTCCTAAACAGCTGAATTATACAGACAAATTAGATGATTATAAATGAAGTGCTGTATTTATTAATAAACTTAAGCAGTTTAGCATCCCACTGATGACAGAGAGCAGCTGTGAGCCCCCCTTAGTGAGTTATTGTACTGTGGTTACTGCTTGTGAGTAACTGATGATGCCTCTAAATTATTTCCCAGTTTTTTATTCCTCTTTTTGAGTTTTTTTAGCATCCTTATGTAAATTAATTATTTGTTAAAAAATTAAAATAAGGAAAAAAACTCAAAAAAACTCAAAAAAACCCCCACCAAACCCCACACCAAAAACACAGGAGCAAGGAAGTACCTTCCACAGTAATTTAGAGGGTTTTGAAGTGTCCAGTTCCACATTTTATTCCTTCTGGGAATTACCTAAAAGGTGAATTCAGGAGATATCACACTTGTGATATCAGTGAGATATCTCATTTAAAGTGTGACAGAATTATACCATGAGTGGGCATATGGGAGCAAAAATTAGAGAATGCACACTAATAAAACACAATAATGCTACTTTCAAAAAATGCAAAAATTATGTTAATTTTGTTAAAAAGTAATTTTAAAATATGCACTAAACTATATTAAAATGAAGTTTAAAAGTACAGACTGGTAATTGAATGGAGAAATTCAAAAGTAATAGTATTTAAACCATCAAAATTGCTTAGAGACTTAGAGTTTTGATAATGCCTAAAAAGTTAAATGGACATCAGAAAAACTTTGTGTTTGCAGTGTCTTGTCCTCATCCCCAGAAGGGAGGAACTACCTCCATGCTGCCAGAAAAATGTTCATTTTGGGCTTAGCATTTCCTCTTCTATGTGTATCCTACAGGAAGGAACCTGTGCTACCCAGGGCATTGTGTATTTATGGCTCCAGAATCATCTTGATTCATGATCTTTCAGGATTTGCTGAGACCGCAGCGTGATCATTACTGTGCTAAGAACATGCACAGTGTAGTAGATAATGATGTGCCAAAGCTTTTCCTTTAGTCCTCATTTGCTCATGATGACTTAATTCCTTATTTTCAATATGGACTTCCTGTGTATGGCTGAAATTACTCTAATTAAGAGCACCAGTATGTGTTTAAATGTGTGTCCATGTATGTCTCATTGTCTATATTTATGTACCTATATGAGCCAGCACTTTTGTATGAACACCGCACATTGCTCCGTTCTTCTCAGGAAGAAATATTTAATTAAGGAATTAATTAATTAAGAAATAATTAATTAAGGAAAACAAGAAATCCTGATTTTACTTTGCTGTTTCAATGTGTGTGAATGAGCTGATCATGTTGTTTCATTTCCCACTGTGTTACAGAAAAGAGAACAGGGTTTTCATGGGTAAAGCTCCAAACTGTCCCCTTTGCTGTGCATCATCCAAACACAGGCTGGTCACCATATTCCTCTTCTTGGCGCCATTTGGATGTTTTCACCTCAAAATTACTTTAATTTAAAACCTCCAAATTACTTCCATTTATAATAATGGCTCTGAGTGGCTCGAAAACACCAAACCAAACAAAAGAAGAAGCAGTAAGCAACAGAAGCTTACGCAGTAAGTTTGAGGTTTTTTGAAGTGTCCAGCTCCACATTTTATTCTTTGTACGAATGAACTAAAAGGTGAATTCAGGAGATAGCACACATCTCATTTAAAGCATGACAGAATCATACCATGAGTGGGCACATAGGAGCAAAAATTAGAGAATACTCATTAATAACACACATTGATGTTGCTTTCACAAAATATAGAAGTTGTTAGTAATTTTGTTAGGGTGCCTTCTTAATGAGAAAACTGTGAGATTATGTCTAAAATAATGCAGATTCTGGATTTTCTGTGCTCTCACAGCTTCTGCATTTCCAGATGACAGAAAATAATGGAGAAAAATACTTTGGAACATCAAACCCCATGCCTCAAAATTGAGTTTCCTTTCAAAAAATCCAAAATGTATGTCTGCAACCTTAATGCTCTGAAAACCATTAATTAACTCACAAGTGTATTCTTTGAGGTAGGGTAAAAAATTACAGCATGTTTTTTATCAAAATCTTGTTAGAAGGATGCTTCAGTGAACATTTCAGTACAAACCTGCTGCCTTAGATACAGAAAAATTACCATTAAGATTGCATTGATTATTCACCACTTTGTTTCAGTTTCAAAGTTCTGTTTCAGAGTTAGACAACAGCAGGAGAGAGCACAGTTTTTTATTCTATCTTGTTTTTAATTTTTATATTGCCTAGGAATAACAGTGTTATAATCCTTCTGGGGAGCAAGCTTTAAAATCTTTATTACTTTACAACAGTGGGAAAGGTATACAAGTCTCTTGTGATGCTGAAAGTTGTGTGGAAGTTTTTCAGTTAAATGTTGTGGGTTTTTTTACTTAATTATTTCATAGGAACCATTTACGTTAAATTCTCTTCCTGTAGCTATATAATAATTTAAAAAGCAAGCAAATCTTGCCAGTTCTTATCATAAAGATGGTCTTCTCATACCTTTACCAAACTTAGTCTGTTTTCTGTAAGGTACAGCTGTACAAATTCAGTGATCCTCTCCACAGGGAAGGGACAGGAAAGGTGTTTGCTAAATCTCATTTCTGCATGAAATTTTAAAAATCTACTTTATTACATTTTTCAATATATTAAACTTATTACTAGTTCTCCTGCACCAGTACTTAGCCACTATTTCATTTTTTCATCCCTTCATGTGTTTATCATTTTTCTTCTCTTCATTTTGGTCACATCTTTATCTTAGGCACAGTTAGCACTCATCTTTTTCTTGGTTGTTTTTCTTTTTTTTTCCTTTTTTTTTCCTATTGTTTTTTGAAGGAAGAGCTCAGTGGTTCAGTGGCAGGAGTGCCCTTTTGCAGAGGGGTAAATTTTGGCCTGAGGCTGGCACACCTGGGCCCTGTGAAAGTACAGCTTGCAATATAATAAAGGAGAATATCTGCTCTGAATAAGCAGGCTGCTTCAAAATTAGGCGTCTGTAGGAGAAGAATGGAAAAGGAAAAATTCTTTGAGATAAAATCAACTGTGAGGTCAATGAATTTAGGGTCAGGGAAGTATACTGTCTCTCTGATTAGGTTATGGAGTCCTATCTAAAAGTCAAAGTTAATCTTTTTGTTTGTTCTCCTTATATAGCTGACACTCTGTGAGCACTTCATAATTTGAAAAGACCAAAATCAGTAAGCAGGATTTGTAGTTCATGAAACTGCCATTTGTTCTGGGCAAATGCTTGAAGGAGTACTAAAATTCTCTGAAGCTGAGACAGCAGGCTTGACTTCTCTTACACTCTTGTAAAATTAATCTCTTTCAACTCCTTGTAGGAGTTTACTTCTTGACTTGCTCAGAAAGAGCAGTCAAAGAAGGATGGATACTCTTATTGACACAGTTGAATATACTTAGTTTGAATGTAAAACTTGAATTTTTTGGTTCTTTCCAACTTCCAAAGAGTAGAAATCAGCTTTTAATGCTCTTCAATAAAATCTAGCTAGGCTGAGAAACTCTTTATAGTTTTGCTAGAAATTTCCTGGTATATCTAATGTTGCAGACCTTATAGATGCATCAACAATTACTGATTTTGTAGAAGATACACAGAGGGGATGCTTTTAGAAACAGCTAATGCATTTGAATTTGATAGTCTACATCAATTAATATCCACAAGCTCAAGTATCTTGTTTATAGAAAGACTTTTTGACTGGGTCATTAGGTTTTGGAAAGATTTGTAATCTTCCAGGAATTTGATTCCACTGTCAAATCACTGGGGGACTCCTCACTTTTAGTTGGATATACTTGAATTATGATGGCAGGAAGCAAAGATAAGCTGATTGTATTTTTGGCTCAGATGCTGAGGCAGATATTACTTGGGGGGTTTCTGCTCTCAAGAAGTGAAACGTCCTCATGAAAACAGCAGTGGTCACTGATCCTGATCTCTCATCTGTTTATTTACTCTGACTGTGTGTCAGAGTTCCAGGGAGCAGCTTCCCCCTTCACACTCCCCTGTTCATCCTGAGGTGTGTGCGGAGAGAACAGGTGAATAAATAAAAGCTGATGCTTCTTGGAGCCCTGAATTAAACTGCAAAAGAGCCTAAAGTTAGACCAGTTTCTGAGTAACACTTTTAAGATACCGAGATTTCAGTCAAAAAGTTGTATCGCTTAGAGAGTTCCTAGTGCTCTCATGAGGGATGAAACAACAGTAAAAATGCTGAAATTTTACACTTTTGCAGTGCCTTACCTCTGTTACACTCCTAACTTGTGAAGTGTCTACTTAGCTAAGAGCTAGAATGGAAAGAGTATTTTGTTAACATAAATTCCAGCTACTGCTAGAATCTGTTAATTAATCCCATTGAAATAAAATCTTGTTGCTGTACTAGTACTTCATACTAAACCTAAATTATCCTGCTGTTTATTCTATTGTACAGCTAGTGCTTGCCAAGTCAAGTCACGCCAGGTTTTCCAAACAGCTTGAAGATTTCCTGAGATATATGGTGACTGGACTTGTCTTTGCTCATAATATGCCAGTCTTCTCTTTGTTAGTGATAATACACTTAAACTGAATATTCCCATGGTTTGGAGGTAGTGGATCTAATCTGGAGTATTTGATGCAGTTCTTTTAAGAAAGGAATTATTTAACAGGGATTTTTTAAAAATCCCAAACATTCAAAAAATTTTTCATGTCTATATTTAAAAACAAATGGAGACATAATTAAAAAGTACCATAAATAAATAGATGTGATTATTGCTGTGTAAGAGAAAACGTATGACAAAAGTTGTATTTTGCGTTGCATCTGGGTATCTTGCACTTGAAATTTGCTGACAGCTGCAAAGGTTTTGTTTCTCTAATGCTTTTTTCTCACCTCTCCTTCACTCCTAAGTACATAACACCAACAGGGGAGCTTAAAAACTGCAAGCACAAGCACCGTCAATGCCGTACCCAGCAAATTACCCCCAAGTTAGGAAAGCCCAGCAGTGCAGAGCCAGAAACTGTTCAGTCAGTAGTAACTTGCTCCTTCCTGTGTTTTTTATGTAAAATGAGGATGCACGCCCACACCACCCCACTCGCAGTCCCTGGAACCTGGTGTCTGAAGGCCTTTCATTATTTTACACAAGGTTTGGTTTTATAGCAGAGCAATCTGTTGGAGCAGATTGGCAGAGCTGTGACTGGGCTTAGAAACGACCGTGGGAGTGGAGGAGTCGTAAAGTTTAGCAGCCGTTTAGATGATGTTCAGGAGATGTTAGCAGATGCTGAGCAGTTTAGCAAATTCCTGCAGAAGGGCTCTTTGATTGTTAGAAAATGGAGCTAAATCTCGCTCAGGAGTGATTCAGATGCCTCAGGGAGGTAATCCTATCAGCCAGAAAAGAAGTATTAATTTTACACAAATGATTGTTATTTTCATTTCTTCCTTTTCTGAAGTGTTTTATGAAATAGTTCTGTAAGGATCTGAGCTACTTTTCTTGCATTAATAATTACTTTTCTTATCAAATTTCAAAAGTCTTTTCATAGGGGGAATAAAAAGTTTGGCTGAGTGTATGTGGTTTTTTCCCAAGTGTTCGAGATTATTTACACAGTGGTGGCTGTAAGTAGAATATGACAGTGTCTGAGTGAACCATGCTGTGCCTGCATAATCCCTGCATAATCATTCTTTTTTCTTAAATGTAACAGGCAGGGAAGAGTGCTCTGACACTTGTGAAGAGTGTAACTAGTAACTGAGCCTGTAAAAGAAATGAGAGGTGATACTTGATAAGAACAGCCTAGTCCTGAATGCTTGACAGGTTTCTGAAGGGAACTTTGAGTGCCTGGAAGCCTTTACAGAAGAGCAGCCTTTTTTATTCCTCTCCCACTTTCTCATCCCTGCTACAGGTAGTGCCTCATCCTCCCAGTTCACACTCTTTTGAGGCAAATACTTTTATCTTTTGCCATTAATTCATTAACATTTTAGGTGTTATGCATGATAAAAGGCATAATCTTCTTTGAGAGGTACCTAATTGGACATGACTGTTAAAGGCTTGAGCTGTCTTGGGTGGGACATTTTGCAGGTGCTCCCTCACTTCTTGGGGCACTGCTGCTTCAAGGTGAAATTTCTATTTCCTTTGTTCAGTTACCTCCTGCTAAGGACCCTTCTGTGTCCCGGTCTGCATGCACCTTGGGAGATAAAAGATTTTCCTTCTGCACTGCTTATTACCGAATTTACAAGGAATAATTGAAACCAAGCACGTTTCTGATGTCTCTTCAAAAGCTTGACTGATCCATATTCATATCACCAGTCCTGCTTTGAGGCTGCTGGAGATGCACCACACTTCATAGTAAAGTAGAGCAAACCTGACTTTTATGAAGGAAGGGGCCACAATTGTTGTAGAGGTACAACTTTGCTCCCTTCTTACCTCACACACAAGGTATTAAATGTATAAGTGCTTTGAGAACACAGAATAGCTTCAAATATGGCAAGAAACTCTGCCACAACTGAAATTTTCCAGAAGAAGCATAAAGTGCTCTGAGCTGTCATATTCCTCACACAGCTGCTGTCTGTGGAGAAGTGGGAATGTGAGGCTGAGCTCATGTGGATTTGTCAGGCTTTCAGTTTTGGTTTTTTTCCTTTAAGTGCCATCAGAAACTAGCATTGATTATGCCAACTGTGCACTCTCCAGATGATGTTTGTCCTTCTATATATATCAGGCTATATGGTTAAATTTATGGTTTTTTTAACTAGAAGTCATTAGCACCAGCTCTTTAGATTCCAATTTACATCCTCTCTTATTTCAACATATTTCTTCATCAATGCCATCTTTTCCAATGATTGATGACAATTAAGGAGTAGCAAAGTTGGAATACCAAAAATGTTTTGTACCACACCAGCCTAGCATAATGCTGAATGTACAAAACAGACCACTGGAAAAATAGCTTGTAATATAAGTCTGGAATGAACTGCAAGTCTTATTAATCATCCATAATTGTGCTCAGAAAGGAAAAGGGCAGTGTTTAATACTGATACTGCAAATGGCAGAATCTTGATTAAATATGAATATGAATGGAAATGAATCAGCTGAGCACCGTATCAGGAAAAAGATTATTTTGAGTCTGCTGCTACTTGTTCATGAAGTGGAAAGAAAATAGCTCAAGAAGGACAGGAATATTGGAAGGAAAGGGGAGAAGATGAACAGAGTAGTTGGACCTGCACTCATCAAAAGTGCTTCTGTATAACTCCATTTTCATTTAAAAGTTTGTATGAGATATGTTCATAATAGAAAAGTATCTGCATCATAAACACAGTTTACTAAATGTGATTGTGTGGTTCTCTAACAAGAGAAATTTATTTGGACCACCTCAAGTTTGTGGTTTAAGGTTTTTTGGGAGGAACCTTTTTTTTTTAAGTATTTTTTAACTATATTTAAATACTGGTGGATTTGTGAGTGCTTTCAGAATTTTAATGGCTACACATTAATCAAGTATTTTTTGTTAACTACGGAGATGTAGCTTCCAGCATTTTTATCAATTTGATCACTGCTTCTCCTGTAAAGAAGCATATGTTCTGTTCTTGTTTCAAAAGCATGTTTGTGTGCAGCCAGGTCATTTTTTATTTGGTGTCTGTTTAAAATGGCTGATCACTTGTGCAGGGTAAGCAAAACCTGCTCCACATAAAGAATATCTTACTTTATAGAATTCCTTGTTGCATCAGTACAGCATTCACAGCTTTTTGCTTGGTGTCACTCTTTTCTAGCCGTAAATTTTATTTAAAATCAGATCTAAGGGTAAGTGCTCATGCATTCAATATCTGTAAAATAACATCTTTTACCCAGAAATATGATCTTTGTTCTCTAGTGTTTAGTAGATCATCAGTGCCATTTGAGGTTTTTCAGCCTGTGACAAAAGCTCTGCCACATACTATTAATTTTATTTAACATCCCCATGCCAGCTCTTCAGGGTAGTTGGTCTCACAGACTTGAAAATCCATCAGAAGTTCACTCAGAAAGAAAGAATTTGTGACTGTTCTGTGTTTTAAGGGCTTCCAACCCTGCTTCATCTTGCAGGTGTGTGGAGTGTTCCACAGTAGTTTCCTCCCAAATGGTGAAGTCTGTATTTTCCTCTGCTGTGTTACACATAAACAGCTTGCTCCCCTGTGTGGTGCTGGTGTGCACACAGAAATGTCATGTCCTGTGTTATACCTGAATATCCCCTGGCTCTCAGAGACATAAAAACCTGTCAGTTTAGATGTGGTGAGGAATTAATATCCAATGATAAAAATACAGAACCATAAATGAGGTAAGAGATGCATGAAAAAGCTTTTGTAACAGTCTAATATTCTTAATATTCTTGTGATCGGGTGCTTGCTATGAACTGTAGGGTGAACTTTTTCTCCAGTTGTGTAGGGAATCTGTTTTGCCATCAGCCTGTGTGCCAATTATGGCACTGGTGAGCTGGGAAAGGCAGCCTGAGTCTGTAGGTATACATGGATTTATTTTCTGCCTCCCTCTGGCAGGGGGAACTGGGAAAGCAGCACTTGTGTAGCACTGGGCCAGCACCAGAAGTGATTGCTGTTTCTGCAACAGCTGACTCGTGAAGTGATGTGGCAGGAAGGATGCACGCTTGTCATTTAGCATTATCTCAAACCCGGCTGCTGTGATGCTCTGCCTTTAGATGTGCCCTAACTCTGGGAAGTGACTTCCCAAGGAAGGTCACGGAGTGTTCTGTGTAAGTAAATCCTTAACTGAACCAGCTGGAGGGCTCCATCCTTCTGAGACAAACCGCACCAAAGCAACAGCAGAGACCCTTCATCTTCTTGCTGCACGCAGGCTTTGCTTTACTCTGTCAGGAAGTGGCCTGACTGATAGGGCTGAAGCTCTCTGACAGAGTGCCTAAGCGATTAGAACCTTCTGGGTCATCAAATTTACATCAGAGCTGGAGTAATGCTGCCATAAACGTGAAGTGACACAGCACACAGCCAACGCTCATGCAGAAGGAATCTCTGATGCGCCGACGGAGTGTGACCTTCCTTGAGGCAAGCTGCTTCCCGAGTGAGAGCTGAAAAATCCTGTCTGCTGCTCATGGTACGTGGCTGGCCTTGGAGGAACGTGCCATCAGCTTGTCAGCTGCTTGACTGGCAAAAAACCCAGAGGTTTGGCTGTGGAAGATGACAGATAAAAAATGGAGATAGGAATTCTAGATGATTTCAGAAGGAAAATAGCAGGTGCAATGTAATACTTCATAAATATAAAGTATTTAACGTGTATCAGTATAGACATTGCGTAATATTTAGATGAGAATAGCACTAACTCAATAGTAACATGAATTCATTGCTCTGTGTGTGTTATGCTTATTTTCTCTGGCATACACTTGCATTTCTATTAGCACACATTTGTTGGTGTGAAACTCTGAAGTGTGAATGAAGCCCAAAAGATCATTTGAATATTTGCTGTATGGCCATATGTGCCCGTTGCCATATACACACAATGTTTAGATGCAGAAAAATGTCAGTTTTACTTGTTTTCCTATCCACTCACAAAAGCACAGTTTGAAGAGGGCAAAGTGTTGGAGATCTGAGAAGATGCTGCTCTCCTCATGACGGTTTTTAACATGAAACAGGTGGTGATTCACTTGTCTGTGTATTATCTTAAACATTATTTCCTAATCTGTCTATGAAAATAGCTCTTATATATTTAAAAGAAAATAAGTATATGGATTCATTTACTAGAGAAAATAAGGTCAAAGTTTAGCATTTATTTAGGTCACTTCTTTCTTGTCTTAGAGCAGGCACTGTCCTGCAGTGAAAGGAAACTGCACATACCAAGTTCCACAGCTTGCACTTTGTGATAGACTTAATTCTAATGTATTATCAAAACAACTTGAATTTTTTGGAACCACATTCACAGCCAAGTTGGAAAAGGAATTTTTTTTGTCAAACGAAGATTAAAAGCTACTCCATGTTTTTGTTGTCCAGCTCACCTGAGAGTTTTACTGAAGATTTTGTAATGAATAGGATGATTCTGTAATTACAAATATGGCATTGGGCGTAAGGAGTAGATGTTAATATATAGGGCAGTGATATATTATCCTAGAATCAATAAAATGGTCATGTATTTGCTCAAGTGCAGTAGATTCTTAAGCTTTTAACTAGAAGAAGGTTAAGAAGTGTTAGTTCCAAATTATTTATATCATCTTTCCTTTTTTGCTTCTTGCATTCAATCAGTTCCAAAATGTTTGGCTAGCATTTGCAGATACCAGAATGGGATTACATGAATCTTAATTTTCTGGGCTAAAATGTCTCTGAAAGTAAAGAATAACAACATATTAAATGAACACCAGACATTTAAAAACATATTTTTTTGTTTAGTTCAATTACAAAATAGCAAATCTTTGCGATGAGACAAAAATGTACTTCTCAGACTGAAATGAGTATTTTTTTATCTTTTCTTTGGAATTTTTAGAAACTGCTTTGAAGTTTACTGTTTTCCTCAGAATTTCATCAAGTCATTCCCCTGTTGCTGTCATTTGGAAATTTAATAAATAGAGTTTATCCCCATCAGAGATTTTTTTAATGGAGAGGGGTTCTCTTGGACTGGTGTTAGCACTGACTTCCCTGCTGGCTGGAAGTGGTAGCAGACAACCTGGTGGCTTGTTCTCATGGATATGTAGTCAGCTAAATTCAAATGTCACAGCTAAATATGCTCACTTGCACTTTTAGGTTTCAACAATGGCAATAACATGCTTTTCTTTAGGATGAAATAGCTCTCTGAAGGCTATCTCCTATGAGCAAGCCAATATTTGGAAACCTTGTCTTGGTTAATGTGGTTTCTAGTTTATTTTTTAATAAATATGGTGTTAGTGAGGCTTACTACTATGCAAGTTTTAATAAAAAAAGAAATGTGAAGTCCTGGGCTATGAAACTTGCAGCTTTCCTTTCAGTGCAAGAGGTGTGATTTCAGTGTTATTTCAGTGAGTACAGTTAAGCTGAACAAATTGTCTTGTGGGCTGCCTACAGCAGGGTGAGAGTTTTGTAAATGCTCTTGGTAATTCTGTCCCTGTGAAAAATCAAGTTTCAGAAGTAAGCAAGTTCAGTTCAATTCACCTGCACAAACACTGCAGCACTGCAAGATGAAACTTGAGGCTTTCCCTTCTCTCTGCAGAGCTGTTCTTTAAAGGCCCTTTCTGGCCCAGGCTATTACTGCAAACTCTTCAATCTCCTTTATCTGCAGTAAATGGGCCTTTTGCATCAATTATTTTTTCCTGATTGAAAAAAAAGGGACATTATAATCACTCCTTGTAACAAATGTGCGGCAGAACTATCGATTTCTGCAAGAGCAGCTATTACTGCTGCTGCAGGAGGAAGGTTTGGTAAATATATGCAACTATGCATGAAAACCCCCTGCTCATCCAGCAGCACAGTCTGACACATCCCTGATTGTTTGTGCATGGGCTGCAGCTTATTTGGATTTCTTCCCACTTGAGGCCCATCCCCACAAAATATCTGTATATTACTCTGCACACCCAATGTCAGTAGTGCTGATGATTTCAGCCTTAAGCTGCAGGTGTGGGTTACAGGGTTAACACTTCTGTGGTTATCTTTTTTTTTCTCCACTTCCCACTCTCTTCAAGAATATTATAGTTGTTGGCTGTCACCATAATCTAAGATTTACTTTTTCCCTGCCCTGCAGGCAGTGTTGTAAGTGGAACATGAAGTGGGATTAATAACATATTCTAATGTGTTACCTGCAGTGATCAGAGCACTCATGGAAATGCGAGCCTTGCAGGGACCTCCAGAGGTTATTTAATTCAGCTGCTGGCAGTAATGCAGGGCGTACTGTACTTCGTGCACACCCTGGAAGATGTGTTTAAAAGCTCTGAAACATTTTACTAAAGGAGACAACCAGCTTCCTGTCGCTGCCTTTCATCACTGCAAGACTGGGAGAGCTTTCCCTGTTATTTGCCTTGATTCCCTTTGTTGCAGTTTATGCTGCATTTTGTTTTAAACATCATCATCTATAGCATAGCACCCTCTTTATCACACAGCAGGATGGAGGGGTTTATTCTTCTGTCCCTCTCCTTTTTCTGTCCTGCTAACCCCATTCCTTCAGTTTCACATTATAGTTTTTTAGTTTCACCTCATTCTTCTTACCTCCTTTCAGCTTGGGGTTTTAGTTGAGCTAGGACTACTGTTGTGGGGGGTTTTTAGGTTAGTTTTTGGCTATGGGTTTTTGTGGAGTTGTTTTTTGTTGTTGGGTTTTTTTGCATACTTTTAGAAGCATACATTTATATATTCTGAATTATTTTTAAGTAGTTAATTCATCTTATATTTTGTTCCAGTTACTGCACAGGCAAATGAAGAAGTTGAATTAAAAATGTGCAATAAATGCTGTTGTCAAGCAGCATTACCCAACTATAACATTCTAGAAAAATGTTCCCCCTCTTTTTTTTTTAAATGAACTTGGATTTGAAAAATACACATATACATAAGATATGTAAGATAGCTTGATTTATTTTGGAGAGCAATATAAAGGTTTTGATTAATGGCACAGCCTGCAAGTATATGATTCATAGGTACCTATAGACAGGGACATGTAAAACATGTCTTGCCAAGGAAATCATACCTGATTGACTTTGTTTATTTTAGTCACATCTGTGTTTAATATCATGTGTGTGTGTATGTGTCTGTATGAAATGATTTAAATTCCATCTGTGCCCTATTATGCCAGTCAGTCAGAATTCCCCTGGATGCCTCTAAAGAATGTGGTTGTGGAGGGCAGAAGTTGAATGTGATGCACAGAAGAAAGAACAGATAAAAGTTTAATATTCCTTAAAATGCCTTTAAGTACTGCGAGCCTTGAAAGCACAGGTCTGTAAGTACTCCATTAGAAATGGGGTATGAACTGTAAATCATCCTAAAACAGTCCTGTGGTTAATGGGGCTGGAGCTTTTAAAGAAGATGCAGAGTGGGACCAGGTGATGCTTTGGCCTCAAAGGTCTTTCTGAAGGGAAGAGAATGAGAGTGCCAAAATGTGGGAATGGTTGTTTGTATGGCACAAGCTCGTGAATAACACAGGCATTTAGCCATTATTTAGAGGAGATTTTCTTAACACATTGGATTCCTACTTGCCTCACTAGACCAGAAGATGTTAATCATTAATGAGTAGATTTAAAATTACTTGTAGAATCCATGATGCTAATAGTAAATACCTCATAAAGAGGCCAGGAAAACTACTTCTAATTTCTGCATTTCTGTCTGTGTAGCCATCTCAGCAGTGATGGTTGAAACTTTTTTTTTCACATCTTTAATTTATTCTGTTTTGTCCAGTCATATCTGAATCAGAAATGCTGCATAAATGTATTGTTTTATTTATATTCACCCAGTCAAATCAGTCCAATGTCTCTATGTGGATCTGGCAAGATTGTTGCCATTTCTTATAAAATTATTTGAGAGAAGATTCTACTTGAATTTTGAGTGTATCATTACCTGCATTTGGAGCACTGGCAGGTAAATAATTTGTTTTGCCTATTATCCACATCTTGGCTTGGCCAGTTGATAGACAAGGAAAACCAAAGGTTAGTCTCTTTTCAAAGTCAAATCACTATCAATAGTCTAAGATTTTATGCAGGAAAAGAGGGATTTGCTCCAAAAAATAGGAGGGGGAGAGGTGTCATTCCTTGAGCAAATCTGGAGAAACCATCTGTCGCTGAGCTGGCTTTGACAATTACTTCTGGCCAAGTGTGTGAGAGGTCTCTCATCACTCGCAGCTCTGAGCTCTTCAAGCCCCACTCACTTGCTCAGAGACTCTCTTAGGAGCCCCTCGTGTTCTGTATCACCTGTCAGTAGAATTGCACAGATCTGTAACAATAATGTGTAGGTTTGTACCAAATGGCTACACTTTATAAGTGCTGAAGCGTGTTTTCCTGTTAGGTGTGTGCAAACAGCCCAAGTGAATTCTCCCAAGATGCTGACACCCTGAAGGATTCCTAATGCTGCAGCGCATCAGTGATAAAACCTATTCAAAAGTTTGTTTACTCAGTTTGATTCTATCAGCCATTTTAATTGTGCTCAAATATCTCTAATGAGGAGAGATCTATTAAAGTGAGATGGCTGATCCCTTTCATTCATGGTCTCATAAGTATATGTATTAAATGAAGTTACTTGAGTCTTTTGGGAAAAAGTCCAAATTGTAATGTTTTGGCAATTATGTCACCTCCGGTAGTACTTATTCTACTTAGATGATGATAGTGCCCATTAAAATGAGAGCACAGCACACATGAAAAGAAAATATTCCCTACCATTTACTGTTTTGAATGAAGAGGAGAGTAATAAAAATTATGCTGAAATTTGGCCTGCTTTTAATTGCCATGCAGTGCACAGCAATTGATAGCTAAAGTGCTAATTATTTTAATGTAATTACATTTAATTATCATAATTGCTACTCATATCTCCTGTCCTAATAGAAAGATGTTAAGGGTCTTATTCACAGAACTGTTATGTTCTCATCATGCAGGGGAGAAATGAATAGGGAACATTCTGTGGATTGTGAGACAAACAGTCCCAGTGATTGCTTCTTTTGGGGACTACAATTTGCAATAGGTGTCCATTGCAGTGGGAAACTGAGATCAGCTTTTCAGAACTCTGCCTGTGGTTCTTCCTTTTGGCCTGTGCAAATGGAAGTCCAGGAACTGGGAACAGACACCAGATAGTCCTATTTCTGGTCTTAAATTTTATCCAAAGAAGTATCCTCCCCCTACCCACCACCACTTCAAAAAAGAATCAGCAATTACACTCATGATTGCAGTTATAGCAGTGATTAAACATGGTCTGTGCTGATTGACTTGTAACATTCACCAAGATTTTTGCTAAATCAGTATCCACAGCAGGCAGCTAAGATATAATGTTCACTATTTCTGGTGTCAGAGCAGATGTTCCATGTTTTATCATAAAACCTATGAAGTGGGACATATATCAATGATGTTCATATTCCACACACTATATAAGGAAACTTGTTTTCTCTTTAAAAAGCATTAACTAAATATTCAGAGGTGGTCACAGGATTTTTGCTCGCCTATAGGCATAACTGAGTTATTTGCTTCCTAGAAAGTGAAAACTCATAGGAGGACATGTTGCTTGATGTGACTGAAATTCAGCACTGGATCATTATTCAGACTTTTGCACTTTGATGTTCATGATAACGAAATAGTAGGTACAGCATCCTTTGGGGGGGATCAGGGTCTTTTGTGGAGAGACTGAAAGCCATAAAATCAAGTGGATATTCACACATAGTGTTAAAACTTCCAAAAGCTTTAAAATCCAGCAGGAAAGAGTGTGCCTAGCTGAATGACAAATGGAAATAAGCTGTGCTAAAGCAAGGCAGCCCATACACAGCTGCCTTCTTGTGCTGCACAGCAGTGGTGCTTGTGCTTCAGATGGATCTGAGATGTAAGAAAGTGCACAAGTATATTAATTTTATTTTCAACTCTTCCATTATGTGAGTCAAATCACCATTAAACAGAGCATCATTGCAAACCTTGTGATGGTTTGCTGTTAGCACTTCACCAGTAACTAGAATGGGGAAGATTGGTTTCATTTGCTCAAGTCTTGTACTAATTAAACTCTTCTGAACTGAAGAACCGTGAGAAAAGAACAGTTGTGTTTTAAAACCAGAGCACCAAATGCTGTGTGATGGGAACGTGGCCAGTTTGCAATGAGGGAACCAGCCACAACAGATACAGAACGTGTCATTTTGTGTTTGTTGGCATGGAGAGGATGTGCTGAGCAGTGTGAGTCTAGACATGGTTTCTGGATTTATAATTGTGTTTGGAATATTTTAGTCGAGTTCAAAACCGTTCAAACGGAGTTTATGTGCAGGACCAAAATCTAATTTATGTTTGCATGCATAAAATTGGGTGTAACACTCAACAGTAACTTATATTCTTCAGTATAGGCAATGTGAGATTATGTTTCTTTGTAAAGACATAATTGCTATAAATTGGATACCTGGAGCTGTAATTGCTCTCTGTGGATTTATATTTATCTGTCATTTTTACATAGTGTTATTCCTGAAGTCTTCAAACTAAGTTACATTTAGGAAGCTGATTTTATTTTCAAAGGATGCCTTTTTTTTTTTTTTTGTGGTAAAATGCATATCGGCTGATAATGTATTTCTTTTATAGTCTTGAGATTATCAAAAAGGTTAAAAAGGAAACGACTGAGGAAAAGGGGAAAGAAAACCATAATGAGTGAGACTAGGAACAGGATATAATGGAAAAATGGGTGACATGGCTTCAAAGAAAATGAGGGTTGTAGGAAACACTTTTCTTTTCCAGGATGGGAGTTTTGAGATGCAGGACTCCAAAAGGAAGGACACTGACTGCATATAGGCTGAGGAGGGCTTTTAATGTCTATTTCTTTAGGTGTTATGCCAATCTCATAAAAACTGATAATTTTTTTTTCTCAGTGTTCTCTTAATGACAAACTGGAAGGAGCACAAGCTATCAGTTTCTGATTATAGCATTACAGTGAACTCTCTCCTCAGCAAGTTGTATAAACACAGACATCAAATTATACTTTGTCAAATGTTTTCCTTTTATCCTAAAATGTTTTCCCCCATCTTATATTACTTTGCCTCTGTTTTTCAGTATAAGGTCTTTGTCCAGGCAGAGAGACAATTCAGTTTTGAATTGTGTTCCAGTTACCTCACTAAAAAAACTCTCAAGTGTCAGTCTTGTGAACTTTGATCTGACTGCAAGTGCATCTCCTGGAGTTCTTGTATGATTTTTGAAGTACCTTTTCTGCTCAGCAGTATCTCTTCCAGTTCAAATTACTTACAATTCAGTTACTTTTTTTCCTGATTCTACAAGAGACCTGAGAGTCTCTGATTATACAAGAGATACAAAAGTAGTTTTTACCACTTTTGAAACAGCTATGGATTTTCCTAGTTCTTCTACTTACTTCTTGTCTATTTTCTAACGTTTGAGCAGAAGTTATCTGCACAATGACATCCAGGAATTGCCTGCACTGTAGATATGACTATAACAGTCATTTGCACAGTGTATGGTTTGATCTTTCAGTGTGTATCCAGTGGCTCTGCCAGCCCAGCTTGCCTCCATCATTGGGTTCTTAGAATAAAATCTGCAATTTTATTGCAGACACCTAGGACTTGTAATCCTCCCAAGGACAGAAGGTGCTGGGACTCGCATTTCAACAGTTACAGATCTTTGATCTCCTGAAACTGGGTTCTTTGTAGGCGATATTTCTGCTGTGGCACTGCAAAGCCGTTTCTGCCAAAGGAAATTCTCTAACAGGAAAGAGACAGAATAATTGGAACTGAGGAGGTTGATAACAGGTTTTACTTTCTGGGCATTCAGTAGTTATTGGAGATGGATATGAGTCTGTTTCAGAGATCTTTGCTGTTTGAAGGTGTGATTCTGAAAGTTCTTGGGCTGAAATTGGAATGTGTTTTCTTTTTTTCTAATCAGAGTTAATCTCCATACATGTATTCGTGCACAAGTACAGATCAAGAGTGAGGGATGAGCTGGGAGAGGGCAGAGTTCAAACACCCAGAGCAGTGCTGGTGCCTGGGCCCATATGCCATAAATGCTGCAGCTGTGTTCCAACCCTGGTGTTACATTCCAAATAAGACAACTTAGTAATTGTTTTCACTATTCCTTTTTCACCTCGTTTCACCACGCTGTTATATTGCGCTTGTTTTAATTAAATTAACTTCTCACTGAAATGAGTTCTCCAAATCCTAATGAGCATTCCCTGATTCACACTTTTTTTTTTTTTTCCAAGTGACAGATGTAACATTTGGTCCAAAAACCTCCCCTTCTTAGATTAAAAGATAAGAGGCTAATTTTTTAATAGAAATTGAGCTACTCTAAGTTTCTGGGAATAATTAAAAATCTAGTTGACCTATGAATATTCATAAAAGTGTTAATTAAGGGATGTGTGAGTGAATCCGCCTTGCTGTGTCACACAGTCATTAACCCTAGCAACTCCCAGTTGTTCATTGTGTCAGTGTTTAGGACAAGCCACAATCCCACTGTATTTGACCAGCTTGAGGAGGGCTTCCCAAGGTGGTGTTAAAATCTCTTTCAGTTGCCAGAGGGTGTAGGACAGGCTCAAATGTGCTCCTCATGTTTGGGGCTTTCACCAGTGTAGCTGTAGGTGTGATGCTATGAACCCAACCTTGTAGAAACAAATAACTTTTCAGAATTGTATTTCTCGGTTAATTCTGTTTTTCAGACTTGATTCAGTATTGTGCCTATTTAAATAAAAGCCCAATTATCGATACATGAGTGTAATGGGGAGGGGCTTACTGTGTCTATTGTGCTATATTAATTTTAAAAAAACCTTAGGATTTTGTGCATGATTTTTCTGAAATTGCCCTATTAATAACTTTTAAGCATCTTAGTGAATTAAGATACTTTCTGCAATGTAGTCCTTAGTTTTTGTGAGCTGAGGAATTGTCCTCAGACTTGCAAGAGTGTTTTGCTCCTCTCAGTGTGTGTCCCACTCTTCTGCCAAAGGACACATGGGATATTTGCAAGGCAAGAAGGGGTAGAATGGGGGAAGAAAAAGTTCTCAAAAATGAGAACTGATTTTTTTTTTTTTTTAGTGCCAAGGCATAACATTGTGATTTTGTTATTTTTTTTACTTTAGTCTGATCTTGCAATACACCTAGGACATATTATGATAAAGGCGACAACTGTTCTGTTTTACTGAATAAGAGTAAGTAAAGTATATGTCTTCACCAATGCACTACAATTCTGAATTAAAAGAAACTAATATTAGAATATCAGAATACAGCATTTTTTTCTTTTTTTTTTTTTTAGAGTTCACATAACATAATTTTAAGAAAAGTTTTGACTGTAAAAGTATGCAGGACCTCTTAGAACAGTGGCAATCTCAACCTCAGAGTACATGAAAATAGTGGAAGTCGGAGATGAAAAAAGCCCTGTTAATTGCATCACCTTGCACATCAGCAGTGGGAAACCTTGCTGCTTTCTGTGTCTGCAAAAGTGTCCGGTTATCTCTGTTGTTTGAGGGGCCTGGAAAGGCCCGGGGTGGCCTTGGGGCAGCCCGCGTATCGAAGGACGAGAAGAGGCTTCAGTTCTTCTTTCGGTTTTTATGTTTATTAATTGTTTATCTAAAAGATGTTCTTTCAGCCGAACAGAGCTCTGCTCAGCAGCCAGCCATGAGCACACTGTCTGCCCTCCGGGGCAGCCACCTATCTTTATACCCATTGTTACGTGTACAATATTTATCATTTTTCCCCAATACCATTTATTCTTATAACTCGGTACACTCTCAGTAATAACCAATCCAAAATGCCACCGTGGCCAAAGAAGATGGAGGAGTAGAAGAAGAAGAAGAGGACAGGACACGCCCCAATTCCTCCATCTTACTTCTCTAAACCCCCTGTACAAAATCCTAAACCTGTGTCTCACCCTCTAATTAACTAATCCCTTCACCATTCACCCCGGTGAAGCCCTCATCCTTGTCGTCTCCTGTGTAGGACCAAAGTCCAGCCACCAGACACTTCTGGCAACATTCCAGGACTCCCGAGCCCCCCAAGGGTGGTCTCGGAGGCTCAGCATCTCAGGACTGAGATTTTGAGATCCGACAGGTGCAGGGTGTTTCCCCTCTCCTTTTCCAAGCGTCTCCAAGGCTTTCCAGCAGCAGCAGGAGGAGATGCAGCTTCCCTTGGAGGGGCTGGCTGGAGTAAGGACAAGCACAGAGCCATCTGCACCAGGGGGAGCTGAAAAGTTATGTTGAGGACAGACCTAGCAACCCCTCCAGTGACATACCAGATATCACTTATTTCCCTCTTGAAACAACATATTTCTCAGTTTTTGGTGTTTTTTCCCTTCATACCCAGCGTTCTGTCACTTTGACAAAAATCTGCATGTCACACAACTTAAATTCAGGAGGCTTATTTGAATTAAAGTTGTTCTATTAAACTGCCTTTCCTTTAGCTTTCACTGACAGAGTGTTCCCTACAATTCCAAGATAAATTGGAAGCAATAAAGAAATGCTTTCTCAAAGGAAAAATATCTACTAGTACTTCATTGTTATTAGGTTTTATTAAAATTAAGTATGCCTGGACCTGTTTTGGTGACTAATCTACATGTTGGAAACCTAGGATTCTGCCCAGACTGAGGAAAAGTATTTAAGTTCATAATCAGCTTTTTTCCCTTAAAGGGCATAAACAATTCAAAATTATTTTAACTGGTGTTTAAATGTCAGACTAATTATCCCACTGTGGTCATGCTCCCAGAGGAGAATGAACCTCTGCAAGGCAAAACCAAAAGCTTTTATTTCCATACTAATAGTTTTTTTTTTCCTTGAAACTTACCTTGCAATAAACATAATTTTTCAAGTTAACAAATAATCTAAATCAGTATTTAAAACATACTTTTTCAGTTGCAGGTATATCTTCAGCAGTAACAGCCTGGGGCTATTTCTTTTCAAGTTATACTTTTGAAACAGGCTGGGTAGGATGTGAAAATTAATTTCAAAAAAACGGTATATTTTTTAGGTAAAACCCCATTAAAAAATTCTCTGAGAGTTCCTATATTTTGTTTTGTTTGCATGTATGTTTTTTTTCTAGATCAGAGAATAGTGAGCTTTTTACATTTCAGAAAGGATACTTCTGAGTGTAAACACTGGGATGTTAAGCTTATCTCCAGTGAAAGCAATGGGAAGTGGTTTCAGGAAAGGCATATAATGGTGATCTGGTAGAGAATCAACATCTCAAACTGAGAGAAACAGATAAACAAAAGGCAAATTAGTAGCTAATAACACTTAGTGCTGGCCAAATACTTTGTGTTTTTAAATGTGTGTGGGTTTTTGTTTTGTCATTAGCATCGGAGCTTAACACATTTTGACAAAATTGCCTTCCTGGGGGTATTTCTGCTTGTTTATTGTAAAGGTGGTGTTGTTAGAGCAGATGACTGCATGGCAAACCAGGCCAGGATTTTTATGTAGTAATAATATTGGAAAACTAATAATCAGGTTAAAATATAATGAGCTGTGTGCTTCTTGTTAAGATGGAATTAATTTTTAGTTGTTTCAGTAGGTGGCTTTTCAGAGGGACTCTGATTGCTGATGTGTTGTGTTAATGGAGAGAAATTGTGCCAGTGAATTGAAGGCAAAAGTCAACAGGTGTAATCTGTAATTCAGAATAATCATTGTTAATATGGAAATATCTATTTCCAGAACACCACCACACAGTGTCCTTGTTTGCCAAAATAAAAGGTTCATTTTTGAGAATGTTTCTTAAAATAAACATTATTCTGTTAACACTAACTTTAGGATTCTCAGCTGAAGGCATTTTTCTCAAGTAATAGGGGGTTTTTTAAAGCATTTTGAACTGAGATTAAGAATAGTGTCGTTGAATTTGTTTCTGAAAAAGGCTGTGCCTCCGTTGCAGTCAATGTAATGGGAATAGGTTATATTACTTTAAAACTATGTTTATTCTTTTATAAGCTCTTCCCTTTGTAATTCTGTTGGACAACTCATTAAATGTCTTCTCACATCAATGTCTTTTATGTTTGTTTATGACAGGTTTTTGTCCAGCTTCGTTGTTCAGGAGTTGTCATTAAGGAATCCAAAATCAGGGTTGTGTCTATAAAAAAACTGGAACAAATGTATTTTCTCCTTAGAATTTAGCTATTTATATTAAGGATGCAAATTGAATTGTCATTTACACTTACTAATAAAATTGTATTTATTAATATTTTCAATGATCCCAGGCAGTTAGAAGCTCAATTTTTGAAATTATCTCTAAAATACAGTGATTATTTAAAAGGTTGTTTTGAATCTTCTAAATTTAGCCAGGGAGCTGGATATTATTCCTCTAGATTAAATCAATTCTGATGGCCAGCCTTGTGATGTTAGTTTTTGTTTTAAATGTGCAGTATTTTTATACATAGGATGGTGAATTTTCTCTAAACTCTGAATTTAGCACATCTTAGGCTATCATAATTATTAGATTTTTTGGTTTTTTGGAGTTTTTTTAATCTGCTTTTGAGATAAGCAGCTTCCCAGATGGGTAGAATGAGGAAGAGCCCCCATTGCCAACATTTCTATCACCTGGGCAATAACAGGGTCTTGCTTCTCCTTTGGCTGCAAGCTGAGCTGCACCTTGATTAAACAGAGGAATGAAACCACTGAAATTACAAATCAGTGACATGACCAGAGTCCCTGCCAGGCACAGGAACCCCAGAGCTCATTCCCAGCCCTGATTTCCAGTTGTTCCTCACAGGGTGCCCACTCTGGGAGAGGCTGAAGGAGGTGCAGGTCCCTCAGTCTATTCCTGGAGAGGGTAAAGGACTTTGGAGATATCTTTGCCAGTATTTCCACTCATTTTCTGTTTAAAAAAAGTAAATAAATCTTTCTCCAGTGAAACTCTCAGAAATGGGGAGCTCAAGGTTGCACTGGACTGCACCAGCTGCTCGTTTTGTGTCACTTGGTGGCAGCAGCTGGAATTGGTGACCTTTAAGCTCCTGCTGTCTTAAATCAAGAACCGGAGATGTTTCCTGTTTTCTCCCTGGAGTAATAAAGTGGCTTTAAAATTCTGTGGGCTTTTTGTCCCTGAAGATTACATCTCCATTAGTGAAAGAGTTCCAAGTAATAGTCCATCTGGGTAACTAATGCTGTCTTAGTTATGAATACAAAAATCACATCAAACTTTTGTGAACTGTACAAAACTTTTTTTGAAGGTTAGCATTTTATTTTAAAGGGTAGGAGTTTTTTTTCATTCAACAAAAAGCCATTTTCAGGAAATTCACCCTTTTCTATTAGTGAGATTTGTGAAAGATTCATTTCTTAATGTGAATTATATTAGACAAATATTTTATTAGTTATTTATCAGATGAAAGTATTGGTGTATTAAAACTTTCCCCTTGAGTATCCCTGCTTCATTCTCTAGCTTTGATTAGTTTGAGTCATTAAAGTTTTCATACTACTTTATTTTATTCACATAGCTAAATATTTTTAATTTAAAGTAAGAAATGAGACCCTTGGGCAGAAATCAGCAGGCATCCCTTTACGTGTATGTGCAAAATCAATCTTTGCTACCTTTTTGCTTCTCTAAGTCAGAAAATTCTTCCAAAAGTTTCTCAAACTATAGATCATAACATCTTACTCAGTAGTTTGCGAAAGTATTGGCAAGAAAGGAAAAGAATAATAATGTGGCAATTAAGAAAAAAATTAGCTGTCGCTTCTTTTGCAAGTAAGGAAATGGTAACAGTGGAACAAAGTTTAGCTCTGTATCTGCTGTAGTTTGTTCCTGAGGATTTTAATGCGCTGTTTTTTCATCACTGTTCTCTTTAATGTTCAGGTGATCTGCTTAAACATTGTTTGCTTGCATCCCTCTGCAGCTTCTCTTGGGTACAGTTTGTCTGATATTCAGTATGAATGCTGGGCTGGGATGGCAGTAACTACCAACTTTTCTCATTCTGTTTTTCTGTGCCTGAGATTGAGGGTTTGTTTCTTAAAAGAAAATAGCAAACTGATTGATGAGGAGACCCTAAATTTGAAATCTGGAAGGCAGGGAACAGACTGCAAATCAAACAGCATTTTCTCTGTCAGTGGAAAAGAGTAACAGAAGGATTTTCAGTTGGAGAAAATCATATGAGTAATGTAAGCAGGATCTGAAATTGCCTGCTATTTAAAACAGAAAGAAAATTGCAAGTGCAGTTGGCAGAGCCCTCCCTGGCAGCATTATTCCAGAAAAAAGGCCTGAAGAGGCAGATGGATAATGGTATATATATCATGATATATCAGCTACAAAACAGACCACTGGTTTGGGGTTTTTTTGGTTTTTTTGTTTGTTTTTTGTTTTTTTTTTTTTTTTTTTTTTTTTTTTTTTTTTTTGTTTTTTTTTTTTTTCCTCTGCATCTCTACTTTTAATGTTCAGAAAACTTGTCATTTAAAACGAATCCAGCCATATTCAGCAAATGGGTCTGCATGCCCCATATAAATAATTTGTTCATTAGCAAAAGGTTGAGCTTTGAAGTGCTTGAAACCTCCGAATTTTTCAAGTAAGCTTTGATCCAGTAGGTCACCAGGAACTGAGAGTGATGGACATCTGCTTTTCCAGTGGTTTTTTGAATCCCAGGCAGGGTACTCAGGAATGCCATACCCCAAAACCTTATTATGAGCATTGTTGTTTTGGGAGTTTTTAAATATAACTACAAATATTTTCTTGGTTTTTCCCTGTTTCTTCTTGTCTAAGAGGGCTATACATTTCCAGCAGCTGTATAAGTGAAATAGTGTGTGATCCCAGCTGTCCCACAGTCATGTGTCTGAATGGAAAAAAGGAAAATGGGAGAAAGGAGCTGTAGAGAAATTGTAACTGAACACTGAGGTGGAAGTAGGCAACACCATGAGTTAATTGCCTGTAAAAAGTTCATATTTTAAATATTATGTCAGTGATTTGTTTAAGCATGTATGTGAAATTCTAAACATGCACACATAGCTAAAAGCAATAATATTCAAAACAATAAAGGAAAAAGGAAATTCTTTTATTTCTCTGATGCTGAATTTCAGCCCTGAGAGGATTTGACTATTAAAACCACAAATTATTGGTGCGTTACTATTATAAAAGAAATGTGACTTATGATTTGACATGCAGCTCCTGAAGGAACTGCATGATCTTGGATTAACATATTTTTATCTTTCCAAGAAGAATGTTATCTCACAGTATTGACCAACTAATTTTTCAGGACTTAGCTTTTCCTTTTTGTTTTAGCAGTAACTCAGATCACACAATTTAGCTTCCATCTCCTAAACAGAGTGTAGTTTGATAAAAATGGCCCTTATAATTCAGTGTTTTCCCTAAAGAAGCAGAGATCTGTTATTTGTCCCAAAAGGGCAGGTTTTAGAGCCTTTTTATCTGTAATGTTGAGCACCTGTCTCTTCACATCACTGGTTTTGGGGTCTGTGAGATGTTAAGACCCTCAAAAAGTCAGCTTGACAATGTAGAAGCATGGCATTCAAGACCTGCATTTTAAGGGTGTGACAAATTTTATTTTAAATCTGAGTTTTTCTATTTAGTTGATTTAAGCATATAAAAATAAAATACTTTATGAATAGACTTCTAAAATATTTCTATGTGTAACAACTCTGAATTAATTTCTCATTTCCTGCTGTGCACGAAGCACCTACCTTGTGTTAGTTTAGTTCTTAACTTCTTTTTGTGCTATATACTTTGATACAGTATATGTGCACCTCATCCAGCTCCTGTAACACTTTCTAAATATACAGATGAATGGCAATAACAAGTTCTATAATTCTATAAAGTGAGTAATAATAAAAATACTTTTGTAGAGGGTGAGAATATCAGTGTCCTTTAAAAAAGATCAGTGTCCTTTTTTCTATTAGTGGCAATTTCCATTTTCATTTAGGATATTATAGGCAAAAGGAACAGGCCAGGATATGCAGGTTCTTATTTTACACAAAGAGGACAAAAATTTTTAATTTTGTAAGAGGACAAAAATTTTCAATACATTGTGTCTTGATGCGTGAATGTGTATTTTGCATTATCCAAGGATACTCAATTCTGGTTTGAGTGTCAGGACAAATTCTTTTTAGGTAGTTTTTGATGCTGCAGTGTGGTTGTGTGTGTACAGACATAATTGGAACAGGGATCTTTGGAAAGCAGAGCAGCTCCTGTTTTGCTGATTGTTCTGATTCAGTCAGGCCAGCAAGTGGTTTTTTGGGTTTTTTATATACAAAGTAGGCATATTTAGTGGGCTTTAGAATCACTCCTGAATAATGGTAGCAATATATTCCACGTGAAGTGTGCAAGTGAGCATAGTGACAGGTTGTTTTTCTTCTGTAGTTGCTAAACAACTGCATCAGATAAAAAAAGAACTCTGCAGCAGCAGCCCATGGTATTTGCTGGTCCTTGCTGTTGGATGAAGCCAAAAGTGTTTCCTCTTAGCTTGCCCAATGCTGAAAAGGAGAACACTGAAGAACACAAGGAAATAATGCAAACCATTTTGAGATAAGTTTTTAAATAAAATTAATTAATTTTGTTGCTGCACCTGTACACTTATGGCTAGTGAATCATCAAAAGTGTGTGCTTCTGGTAAGCTGTTGCTGTCACTGGTGTTAGGAAGCAGCTAAAATATTGGAGTTTGTTGCACAGAATTCCAGCTTTCCTTCAGTCTCAGGCTAATTACTGCAATAGATCAGCAGTTTGAAGCATTCATTTGACCACTTTGTTTATATCTAGTGAATATATTTTTATAAAAAAAATAAATAACTAATGTAGGAGCTCACATTTGGGGGACTGTGAATGCTTGACAGCAATTGGTGTTTTATGCCAGTATGGCTGGATGAGGATTTTCCAAAAAGTCACCTTCTGCCGTCTTCCCTCTTTCTGTCCTGTCCGGGATGGTTACATTTAACACCTTTGCAGTCCAGCTCAGAAACAGATGCAGGGAGGTGCTTTGGTGGAGAGCACCAAGCGCATTTTGGGGCTTTGCAGACACGGCAGCCAAGGGGAGGGCACTGATCAGCCCCAGTGGGGTCAGCAAGAGTGGATTTGGCTGCGGTGCAGAAGGATAAAGTTTAAAAAGGACGGAAAGCATGTTGGAGATAATAGGAAGTGATCTGAGGGAAGCAAATATGGAAAATACAGAAATTTTGCTTCGGGAGCATGAAGCCTCTAAGCACTCAGGTCTGCAAGGAGAAGCAAGTCTGAGGATAAGTGAGGATGGACAACTTTGGGGAAAGAAACCTTTGTGAAATGCACACTTGGGAGTACTGAACGAGTACCAGTGAACTCAGTAGCCAAAAATGCTATAACATTTCAGTTGTGAGGTGAAGGACTGGAGGATTAGTGGGGACAGCCTGACTCTGACATGTGAGACTTGGTTTTGAGGCAAGAATTCAGACAATACTATCAATACCAGATTCTGGCACCCCTCAAAAAACGACCAAAAAAGGTAGCATAAATGTCGTAGCCTTCCTAAATGTGTTTTGATTTTGGCACGAGGCTGCTGTGAGGTTTCTCCCTGCTTTATGCCCCAGTCATTGCTTTTAGGTCAATTCCAGCTCTGTGGAGGTGCAAGAACAGGAGGTGGTGCTGCTGCAGAATGATTGTGCTGATAAGGTTGAAACTTTGCTCATTCAGCCAGGTTGCCTTTGTAGCAGCACATGTGCAGGAGAGGGCAGGCAGTTTGGATTTCCTTGATGATTCTTGTCAGGTTCTTAACACATAATCAGTTCTTGTTTCCCTTCTGCTGCCTTAGGTTCTTACATAAATCTTCACTCTCTTCAGTTCCTTTTGTGTTGTGAAATTGCTCGCAAAGATGAGTCTTCTCTTCCATAGGCTGTTCCAGACCTCACTAACTGATCTTCGCCCACACAGTTGGCAAATTTGGCTGTATAGGTCTTCTCAAGTACTTTCCATTAGCTTTATTTTTGACATCTTTACTATACTTCTCTTAAAACCAGGTTAGTATCTTCCTTTCTACACACAGGCAGCTTTTCTCTCTCCTTTTGAAGATGTTCACTCTTTGCTGCTTCACACAACCACAGACAGTGCATTTCAACTGGATTTGCTGTCTTACTCAGTTACCAGTTTTTCTGAAACAACACTGAACAGTCTATTTCCCTGTGCTTTCCCTTCTCTCAAAAGAAATTTTCTGTATCTACTCAATTTTATTACTCGTTTTGCAATAGCTGTTATAAGATTAGTAAGCAGCTAAATTTCTGGCCATAAAAGGATAAAACTCAAACTTTCTAAATTTAAATAATGAAAATGGGATTTGTTCTCCATTATGCTTTACAATTTGTCAAAACATGAATATATTTGTTAGTTCTAATATCTAACATCTTTCTGGTCCCTGAAGCAGAAACCTAATCCTGAAGCATTGAGATCATTTAATGTGCCCTGTATTGCTTCAAAAGCTCTCTAAGAATGGGCATTTTGTGTCTTTATCTTTGCAAGTTACTACAATGTGGCTTTCTAAAATAATAATGAATAATAACAAAATCCAGCATTTTTATTTGCAATAAATATTCCAAGGACTCCTGGGTGTTTTTCATCTCTGCTTCATTACATTGTCAAAATAGCAGCATATGTTTTTTTACAGCCTACAAAGCAATACTTCAAAGCATCAGGATGTTATTTTTCAAGATGCAGGAAATAAACCCCTCAAGTTGCCATTGACTAAATAGCTTGAATCAGAAACATAGTGACAGCCTGGTTTCCACACTGATAAGCAATTGTAACTTGCCATTTGTATTTATACATTTATAAACAGAAAGCAAGACTCAATCTTGATATTTAGGCAGAACTCTTCGCAGTCTTGCTAAGAAAAAAAAAAGGTAGTTCAGTTTATACTTCAATGATAAAGTAAAAAACATTTTCGTTGTTATAAATTCTGGTAGGAACATAAAATATCTGAAGCCCAGTGACTGAAGCATTTCTGTCATTTTAGGATGCTGGGCTGTGTAAACTGCCTTGAAGTTCAAATTTAGAAGTGGAAATTAATTAAGCTGAAAATTCCATGTTTGAAATGACATGTTATACTACTCCATTTATCAGAATATAGAAATAAAATTACTTTAACCTTAAGAATAAAATAAATATCCTTCATGAGATCTTCTTATATTCTTTTGATTAGGGCAAGAAGCTGCATTCTCTGGGTCAGTACAATCTAAACCTAAACTGAACCTAGTGTTCCTTGCCTTTATTGTCTCAGTTTTACTGCATTTTCTGCTACCTTAACACTTAGCTGTAAAATAAAGTTCCTGCCCCTCAGCATGCTTTTCATCAAATGGTGTTGACTAATAAATGCTAATTCCAGATAATGATTTAGTCCTGATTCTAGACAGTGTCATTTATTGAATAGTCATCACCTTCTGCAGAATTAGGTCATCCTTTAATTGCTCTGGCACTGAGCATTAATTATATTTAAAAGTAATTATAAAAAGGAAGTAACTTGGGTTTGAGTCTATCTCGTAGAATACATTCTGGCTTTTTCTGAAGTTTTGACTGAATAATCGATGAAGTGACTCCTAGTTGCTCTTCTTTATTTTTATCAGTTTTGATATAAGCTTAATTCCAGTTATGCTTTAGGAAGGATAGAACCTAAATAGGAAGGTAAAGAATTTTTTCAAGATAGGTGATGTAGATTTTCCTTGAGGATGAAAAAGATAAAGACACATGCAAGATCATGTCTTCACTTAGCATAAATCAGACTTCCTCTTAAGTACTGTTCTTTGCTTCTCCGTTTTTGTTGCTGGTAATTTAACTTTGCTAGCAAGGCATTCACTCATTCTGGTGAGAATATCATAATACATTGCAATGTTACAACTGACAGTTTAGTAGAATGAAGTTTGAACATTTCCTGCCAATAATTATGCCGGTGTTTGAATCCAAAATTGAATTCATGAATAAAAACATGGCAACAGGAAACCATCTGTGTCTGTTTGCTGCTCAACACTTGGATTCACTTGGAGGTTGATTGCTCCCTCACTAAAATAGACATGGTGGGTTTTTTTTTTCTCAAACTATTCTGTGACATGAGATGAAGTTAGGCAAATTACACTCAAACTGTCTTTTCTTTTGTCATTTCCCATAAAGGCAGCTCACTACAGAGTCAGGCATCTGTAGATGGCTGACACAAGAATGGGAGCTTTTCTTGCACAGTGAATGTGGCCCAGCCAGAGCAGCACCAGCTTTGGGGTTTTCTGCAGCTTGTTCTGTCATTTTGCCTTTCTCTGCCATGGTACTCAATTCTCTGCACTGTGCTCAGCTGTGCATCCAATGTCAGCTCTCTTTGGAAAACTGGTTTAGTCTTGTAAGGGTTGTTCAGACTTGTGCTCAGTGTAAAAGCACAACCCTTTCACCATGCCTGAGCACATCGCTTTTATTCTCATTTATTTCTGGACTCTACCCTCTAGGAGAAAAAGGTTTATAAGTCATTTCAGGTGAAGGAATGTGTCCTAATGGGTGAAGATTTGATAACAGTGGATTCATCAGATTGTTGTGTAATAGATATTTTCCTTTCTTACTTATTTGAAGATTTGATGCATCTTCTTTGGGTTCCTCTCTATTTCCCAGCCTCCCACACCATGATGACTGAACAAAAGGAAGGGCAGAACGCTTTATATAGCTTGAAATTATACTGGTGCTTAAGGAAGCTTTGTTTTGAATTAACACTACTTTATCTAAAGACCATTCTCAGGAACTTTATTGTACTGAAACAGAAAGGGAACCCTAAAATCATAGAAAATGTCAACTGCATGTAAAAGGGAAAACTGAGCTTTATTTTTAGTTAAATTCTGCTCTGGTCGCACAACTCTCAACCAAAATAAAGTGAGTACAAGCAAAGTTCCTATATTCTTCTTGAGCACTTCTAATCCTTGACTGTCCATGAGTTGAAATAAACTCCAAGATAATGTTGTTATAGAGAAAGGCAACAGGAAATAATGTGGAATTATATTTATGGATAAACAGGCATTTTGGGGGCTATTGCATCTGAGTATTAAGCAAATGCACCACATGGTAACACTGCAGTAAACGTTCCATTGGTTTTAGGTAACAGCTTTTAAAATCTTCCAAATGTACCCCATTACATGGGGAGACTGTGGAATTGTTCTAAAGGATGGATTATTTTCCTGATTAATCATGACATCAACTCTCCCATTTATTAGCTGGGCTAGAGTAGAATGCTACTGCAAAATACAACAGTGCAGGAATTATTGTATTTTTTAAGAATATGTAGCAAACTCTTTGAAATTCATTCGCCTGTTGTATTAGACAAGCGATTTGGATGAGTTGCTTCTAATCAGGTTGAGCTGCTAGATTGATACATGTTAGAAGATTTTTCATACCATTAGATAATTTTTTTTTTGGACTTTATGGCTTTGATCAATATTCTGAGATTGACATTCAGAGATGTGAATATATCAAAGTTTAGTTTGTAACATCTGCATTATAGTATTATTAGAATAACATCAACAATTCTATATTCTTGCATACAATATTTTTTCTCACAGATTTTCTTTCAGCTGTATCAATTTTCATCAGCCTAAAATGTGTAGTGTCATTTGAATTTCATCATATTTTAAAATAGAAGGCCTCACAGTCAAAAATTATATAAGTGAAAATCAAAAAGCTCATGTATAACCTGCAAACTAAGAATAACTTTTTGATTAAAGTTAGATGATCTTGTAGTCACATTGTAAAACATGTTACTGCTTTTTGTAATTTATATGACTGAAGTATTCCATATTGGTAGCAGCATATTTGTTTTGTGCTGAAGAGTCCTGAGAGGTTTTTTAGTGCTCTAATATTGTTCATGTTAAGCAGATTATATCCATTACATCCATCATTCCTTTTCTAGTTGCATAGCAAGGATTAAACTTCACTTTTTATGTGCAGGTAATAAATTGACTACTGAATGTTCAGAGCTCCTCTTTGCTCTTGCAAAGTAAATGTGTGATGCCTGCATGTAATTTATTTTCTGTTCTGATGGGTTTGCAAACTGGAGTTCAGCTAATATATAATAAACATGTCCATCTGCATTTTAAAGGCTGTTACTAAATGAAAGAAAAATCAGGAGCAATCTTGATTTTTTTGGCACGCTCCTTGAGGCTATGTTTTACATAGCATAGGGAATTAAAGTGGTGTATGTGAAAGAAGAAACTGTGGGGACTGGAGGCAAGAGGGTTCATCTTGAGAAGCAAAAACATATTTTAATATTGTTTATGGTCTTTCTTACCTTCATTTAAGAGACTCCTTTTCCTGTTCTATCAAGAAGTAATTACAGTTGTTTAATCCCTAAGTGATCACTGTGTTTTATGAAGAGGTGTTCGCGTCTGAGTGCAGAGGTCAGTGGCAAATTTCACCACATGTAAAGGATTTGTTTAAACCTCAGGGATTCTTAGAAGAGATGAAAATTTGTTGTCTTTTCCAAGGCCCCTAACAGGTGGTCCCTTCCCCTGATATTCAACAGACAGCTTTAGGGAGGCTTCCCTCACACCTAAACCACAACATCTTCTAAAATTCACAGTAGTTTTCTGAAAAACAAAGATTTGTGTGTCTGCTTGCTGTAAGTGCAGTGCCTTCCCACCACTTAGATAAAAAGATTTTTAAAAAGCTTTAAAAAACAGTCAGCCTTTAAAAAAATAGTCAGATGGAACAAAGAGTAACTTTAATCAACAAGGACTTCATCAATTAAAGCTGAAACAGTGAAAATCAATACTGAGAATTTTAAGAGAGCGAGGAAGAGTTATTTATCCAGTAAATGCTACTATTAGTGTTTTTTCAGACTACAAATGACTAATGAAAAGATGTCATTAAATAAAAACCTAATACTTGAAAGGGTCTTTTAAGAAAAAAAGTAGTGCATTTGTTTGCAGGAAGAAACCTAAGCCTTAAATTTCTTCCATTTTTTTCTAGTGGATGACTGTTTTGTCTGTTATGGAAATTGTGACAGTTCTTAGCACTTTTTTTTTTTTGTGAGAAAAAATCTTTCTCACACATTCATTTTTTAAGGAAAACATTTTAGTGGAAAATGGTCTTTATCTATGGTAATACTTTACTTACTTGATTTTTATATTACAGTTCATGTCTTTTCTTAATAGCTTTGTCCCAACATTTCAGTTAATAGGAAAATAGGTGTTGCACTCCTGATTCAACTTCCAGCCACTCCAGCCTCCTTTCTGTGATAAAGCCAATACCAAACACTTCAGAGGGAAGTTAAGGTTCTACACAGATGTGGTATCATCAGCCAGACAGAGAGTAGCTGCTATCTGGATGTCTAATAAGTAAATTGCTATGAGCTTTGTGAACATGAAATTCTATATCTCAACATTTTTGTCTTATAAATTATTCTGAAAATTCTTGATATAAAGATATTATTTTCTTAAAGTATGACTAATGTACTTATTTTGGCTCTTACAGCCGCAAGCATCGTCTACATGCCATATAATTTTTGGAAATAAGGCATCTCACTTTTTGTATTCACTTCATGTCCATTATCCACTGACTGTGACTGGGTTACAAAATAGAAAGAAATTAAATCTCTAAGATCTCTCACCCCTTAGTGTTCCTTACCTCATTAATTTTTATCATGCCTTTACTGTGGTCTTCTGTGTTGCCTTGAACACTGCACAAAATTTTGCTGGAGTAACCAGAGCAGTGCAGATCACTGTGGCATATATCAAATAGATTAAAGGTTGTCTAACCTGTGCAAGGAGCACTTGTGTTTGGGGAATCAAGTTTCAAGTCTTATAAAGAGCAGGAAAAGGATCCTTCTCTTGTCAGGAACAGGTTGCAAAGTAGAGTTTCCAAGCACCTCGTTGACTTGTCATAAATGCTGGGCTGCAGTAAATAGGATGTGTTTGAGCAACAGCCAGTATGGGGTCAGGTATCCCCTGGAAAGGGTTGGAGGCTCTAAATAAATGTTTGCAGGGGCTCTCGGTGAACAAAGACTGATTCTGATAAGCTTTTATACTGTGACCTTAATGAGGAATTCCTTTGATTCCAGTCTAAGTCCAAATTCAGTATAGAACATCACATCTATTTGTAATTCATCCAAGACTTAAAGCATTTGCTTTTTGCACTTTTGGCACATGTTGTATATTTTGGTAAAGAGCAGGAGTGAATCCCATTGTTATTTTATATCTACACAAATGTATATTCTTCCATTTCAGCGCACTGTGAGTGTAAAAACTTCTACAGCAGTGATTAACTGTAAAAAGCCAAATATTGGGTTAGTAAGTGGTTCAATTTTAGAAGGTAATCAGTTGCTTTGAATGAAACATCCCATAGTACTCAGAATTTCAATTTTCAAATTAAAATTATTTCTGAAAATTTTGCTGCTGGTTTTGCAATTTCACAGCACACATCATCATGAGAAGTTATTGTCTATAGCACGCAGAAAGAAAAGTAGCAAATCTGTAGGAAGCAGGCAGTTGGCATATGGATTTTATACAATTTCTGGGGTGTAGAAATCAGGATCAGAGTAAAATTGCCAAAAGCACACAAGTCTATTTTTTGAAGTTGTTTTGATATGCATATATATATCTTTCCAAAAATCTTCAGGAAGCAGTTCTCGAGTAGCCAGATTTTCAGAGGTGCAGATTGATGCTTGACACAATTTTCAGGAGGAGCTGAAATTTCTCTGAAACCTGTAGGTTTATATTTTCAGTACATGCTGCTGGTGCGTTTTTCCTGCTCAGAATTTTCAAGGCTAATTATCACAGCAGCCTGTTCTTTCTTCCCATCTGTGTGTTTACCTCTGAGCAGCTGAAAAGATCAGGACTGTGCAGGCACACTCCTGGGCTGATTATTTACAAAAAAAACATGTATCTGATACAAGGAGCAAATCCCATTATTGAGATAATTACAAGATGATTATGAAACGCTTTGGAGATGTTGTAGTTGAGAGGACAAGGTCATTTGGCTGAAGCCACCTGCAGAAAGGAGACTGAAGCCAGTTGCCCTGGAGCTCAGGGCTGGACATATTGGCCAGAAGATTTTGTAGCAAGAGACAGGTCACAGAAAATTTTTTTTCCTCATAACATCCTTTAAGAATACACAGACACCAATAAGGATTTGTCTGTTTAACAAATGAGTGGAAATAAGCATGCCATGAACCTGATCATTTTTAATCAAGACTCGAATCAGAGGAAAAGAAGTCTTCAGAAAATCTCTTCTGAACGCATTTTTAATATCACCAGGCTTCTCTGAATTCTTGTAAAGCATGGGTTGTGATGGCAAAATTTGCAGCCATGCCGAAATATCAACACAGAGCCTATACCAGCATGAACTTTAAAATAAGTCTCAGCCCCATGGATTTGTGATGGGAGGGGGAAAAGCCAATTGTAAATATACTTTTGTATTGCCTGGTTTCCTTCAGCATTTACTACATTAACTCCTGCAAACAACAAAGCAGTACAGGGCTTGTTACAGCTGTTGTGTCATCACAAGTGATCTTTCAAATGAGTAAAAGTGAGAAAATTGTTTTCTAAAAAAGTTAGGATGTCTCTCTTAAGCATTCTGTTATATCCAAAGCATTTACTAAACCCAAAATCTGCTGTTTGAAGTCTACATCTAACACATTTTCATGTTCCCTGCTTCTTTTGTCTAGCTTGTGTAGCCAATGAGGTGACTTAAGGGATGAAACCAAAGCTAATAGAAAATCAGTGGAAGGGCTCTCTTTGCCTTCAGCAGGCTTGAGGTCAGTCCTGTGTTGTAAACCTGGTGCTTACAGCTCCAGTGCACTAATTTTGGACAAGTTTCATAGCTGGAGGAAGGTCTCACATTCACTGCACACTCTGCCTGTGGAAATTGCTGCTGCTCCATGGGCTGTGCCAGGCACGGCTCAAGGGGACAGAGTTCCCTGCAGAGCAGAATATCCCTGTGGCTCACTGGATTCTTCAGGTGTCTGAAGATATTGTGGGATGTAAATGTTCAAACAGCCTGGAGATCTTTTCCCGTTCCTTTCTGACCGTGTTTGGGAATGTGCTGATGTCAATTTGTGCTCAGTGAATTTGAAGTGAGAATGGTTTTGCACATTGCATTGCTGGATAATTGCAGTTCTCATTTACAGTTTCATGGGGAGTGAGTGTATGGGGTACAGCAAATTTTCCCCTTTAATATGTACAGAAGAGACCAATAAACCCCTTGGATGTGTTGTTAGGTTTGTATAACTAGAAATGTTATGTGTACAAAGTGTTCTGGATACTTAGGTTTATTACTTTGGCAGTCACAGTTTGCTTAATGAAATTTCAGAGAGTATGTAAAATCAGCGAGAAACCTTCCATTTATGTTGGCCTTCCTATTGATGAGTATAACTTGTTACAAGTATTTTTTTTTTTTTTTCTGGCTGGCCATGGCATTTGATTTAATCTCAGAATGAGAGAAAATCTGGCTATATTTTATATAGAAACTTGATTTTTTTTTTCTGCTTACTGAATCTGTAATCTTGAAGTATGTCCATTTTTTATCACAATGCAGATTCCTATTAATAATGCATTAAGCATATTTATTACTGAATTTAAATTTATATCAATATATGGGAGAAAACTTTTATATGTAATAATAAAGATGTCTAGTTAATTGGAGTTTAATTTATATCAAGCAAAAGGACCCTCTGAGGCTCATTATCTACATTTACAGATATACAGAAGGCAAACTTTGACAGATTACATTGCCACTAATATTCAGTTGTTCTTGTAATCAAAAATACAAGCAGGATAAATTTTTTTTTTTTTTAGTTGGTCCTATTAAGTCACGTTTCAGCAGATCATAGTGCTGTTGCTATTTTAAGTTTATTCCTCACTGATGTATACCTTGGAGGAAGCTGATTCTAGTGGAAAGCAAAATCAGGAGAGGAAAATGCCCATCTGGCTGTTGAGGTCCCTGATGTCACCACGACCTGCTGTCCCCTCTGTCTCAGCTCTGCTCTGTCCTCCCTCCACCTCCTCTGGGAGTAAGGGAGAGCAGTGGGGAATGCTTGGAACTCTTGGATATTCTGCTGAAATGAAAACAAGCAGCTCAGTGGTTCCCATCAGTTTGCCGAAACTAAAATAGGAGGGTTTGGATTTCTGAGTGGCATCCTGATGTTTGTGGATAAGGAGGTGCACATGTGGGTAGCATCCCCTTTTCCCTTCCCACCTGCTCTGCTGGCTGGATCTCTTTGGCACCTGCCACCATCCTGCCTTTCCAAGTGAGACCTTGGCTCTCCTCATTCCCAAACCCTGTCTCCGTGCAGGAGCTCCCAGTGCCCATCTCAGGCTGTGTTGGGTGGGTTCAGATCCCTGCTTGCACACTCCAGCAGTTCTCCTCCTCTGTCCCCATCAGAGTTCCCTTCCTTACACAGTTCTTACTGCTTTCTTTGGAAAACAAACAGATTGAAAAACAAATGCAAATAAAGGGAAGGTATTCTGGGTTTCTTGATTGTTTTTTCCCTGTTTCTCCATTGCTTTTCCACTGGCTCCCAGCCACAGGTAAACTGTTATTCAGCCACATTCTCCTCCACTTTCCTGATTTGTTTTTTATCTTTGCCCTTTGAGCCCTAACTGTGTCCTCTCTACTTCAGCTACACATTGGATCTGAGTCCACCCAGCTCCAAAAATATCCTGGGTGGGATGTTCTGACCCCTTGCTGTTATTTCCCATGTTTGGCACAGCTGTAGCCGGGTGCAGCCAGTACAAGGAGGATCCAGCTTTGGGGTTGAACCCCTGGCCTGGCCCGTGTTGATGCCTTCCCTGGGGATGATACCTGTGGTGACTCGTGCACAGGACCTGTGTAGGTCAGAAAAATTCAAATTGCACTTCACAGTGCCCTTTTTCCAGCCCAGCTGTGTGTCTGCCCAAAGCCATGGCCTGTCTCGTCAGCCACATGCTCCTGTCCCAGCTTCACAGCCACCCACAGTGGTAATTTGGCAACCACACAGCAAAACAGATCAGCCCTGCCATTGGCTGACACAAAATGAACCTGTCAAACCCCAGAGCTTTCTCTTAACTCTTCAGGCTGATCCAACTCGCTGTGCATTCCTAATTGAATCTCACACAAGGAAGGGGGCTGCTCCCAGTGGCCAGGTTGAGAGAGGAAAGGGAAGGAACACAAGGACTTTCCCTCTTTGGCAGCACCCACCTTGCAAACCCTATCTGCAGGCATTTGGAGTTTTTCATTTTTTATTCAGTTTTTTATTCAGTCCTTATAAAGGATTAGAAAAACAAAGCAAGTCATGGACAAAATATCCACTCTGCTTAGTCTAAAGTAATTAAGGTCCTTTTTAGTCTAAAGTAATTAAGGTAATTTTGGAGGTGGAGTTCTTTTAGATTCCTTGTGATTCCTTGGTAGGGAAAATGAACCTGTTGTATTTCAATCAGCTTTGACCATGTGCTGGACACAAATCGGTAGCATTTCTCACTGGGATTAATATAGTCAAGGAACTTACTTCTCAGCAATGACCATTCATAATTCTATTTAAAAGTGATAGGGAATTATGTACACATGTTCTTAAACTGGAAGTAAAATTTTACTATGAGGAAAAAAGCTGCAAATGCCCTGAGTAGGATTGTTCTACATCCGTGTGCAACGCCTTTTTCTTCCAGAGAGTCCTGAATTTTGTAGCACTTTGCTTGTGCCATTAGAATTACTTGGCAAAAAAAAAAAAAAACCAACCAAACAACAGCTTGTGTTTTCAAGCTTCTCTCCCCCCCCCTTTCTGCTTTCCAGTGTTCTAGCAATTATTTGGTTTCTAATCAAAGTGAGCAATCCTATTTCTGTCTGGGAAGAACCAGGATTCTTTGTTAAGGATGTCTTACAACACATGCCTAACTCTTCCTGTTTCTTCTCTACTATGCCAAATTTTTCTTTTCTTTTTTTTTTTCCATCATAAATTAAGTCAGCAACATAAGTTCTTGCAATTTTTCACTTTGTGAACTTTTTTTCTCATTCATTAGTTCAGAGCCTTAGGCGTGGAGATTGTACTCAGAAGGAAACAAATAATCTTCTCTGTAATTGCTTTGCACATGCACAAACACACACAAAATGCTGAAGGGTGTTAAGGGCAGAGTTTTATCTAGGTAATCATAACCTGAAATTGATGCCATGACATGGAAAAGAGACAGATAAGGAGAAATGAAATTAGTACTTATTCAGGGTAGCTCATCCTTATCATCATTTTGCACACTTCATTATGAGCTATAGATCTGAAAAATGCTTTTCAAACTACATTTTCTAATGTTCTAAAATACATTTTATTATCAGTTCCTCTTCTGACTTGTACAGGAGGATAAATGAAAGAAGTGGTTCTGCCAGGTTTTTTTTTCCCCCTCCCATGGGAATAAGAAAAAAAATACACTTCAGAATTGAAATTTCCTGATGAATGTAATAGAATCCTCAGCTTTATGGTGCTGCAGCTTTGTAATGGATTGCACTGAGCATCAAAGAACATATATTTACTTAAGTGGGTTTTCAAGGATGAGCAAAGTTTGGCTGCTGAAAGATTTTCTGCTAGCACGTGTAATGCAGGGAAAGGCAGAAGACTAAAGTGAGATCTTTATTGCGGCAGCTGCAAATTTTCAGCCATCTCTACTGGTGTGACTGCTGAGATCCCAGAATTGTAGGAGAGGTTGGGTTGGAGAGGACCATGAAGATGATCCCGTTCCCTTGGACAGAAACACCTTTTGCCAGAGCAGGTTGCTCAGAGCTGCCCAGCCTGTCCTTGAGCACCCCCAGGGATGCCCAGGAGTGGAAGTTGTTGGATGAGGGCTCGGTGGTGTGGCAGCCCAGGGCAGAGCCAGCTCTGTGCAGTGTAGGAGACAGAGAGCACTGTGGGCTCTACCTGTATTAGAACACAATTTGGAGATATGCTGCTATCAGGGAAAATGGATTTTTCGGGTTTTTTTCACTATTAGGATCAGAGGCACGTGCAGACACTGCAGTAAATTATTCTGGCCCTTAAACAATAGCCATGAGCCTGTAGCCAGTAGTTATTTGGCTCCTGAGTGCTGTGTTATTTCTGATGCTGGAATAGTCATTTATCAGGGGGGTGAATTGAGTGACCAGTTCTTTCTAATCTAGCAGGGTGAGATTCATCATACCTGACTTTAGATGTCTGTGTCTGAACCAGCAGCTGAGCCTTCCTAGTTAGCAGAAAACATTGGTGGTCTTGGTGCAAGGGCAGTATGTTTTGTTTTAGAAATTTTTCTTTACATATTTATACAAGTATATATATGTGTGAGTGTGTGTATATTCTATTTTTCTACATTATTTGGCTAGCTTACCTTAATTACTTTAGACTAAGCAGAGTGGATATTTTGTCCATGACTTGCTTTGTTTTTCTAATCCTTTATAAGGACTGAAGTAATTAGCACTATTGGAAAACATGTGCAAAATTACCAATTCTGTATGTGGGTCGCTGCCAGTTCTCCAGCCTGTGTTTCCTCATTTTCTGAGAACAGAATTGAAGCTTCTGTAGCATCCTCAGGTGTCGAGCCAGGTGTCAAGACTTACTCTTGGCAAGCCTGGATTCAATTTAATGAACAGTTCTTATCGCTTTCTTTGGAAAACAAACAGATTGAAAAACAAATACAAATAAAGGAAAGGTATTCTGGGTTTCTTGTTTGGTTTTTTTTCTTCTTCTTTTTCCCTCAGTAAGTTTGAATCTTGCTAAGGAATTTAGATAGGATGTTTTACTGTAATTTTGGAGGTGGAGTTGTTTTAGATTCCTTGTGATTCCTTGGAGGGAAAATGAACCTGTTGTATTTCAATCAACTTTGACCATGTGCTGGACACAAATCGGTAGCATTTCTCACTGGGATTAATATATAGTCAAGGAACTTACTTCTCAGCAATGACCATTCATAATTCTATTTAAAAGTGATAGGGAATTATGTACACATGTTCTTAAACTGAAGTAAAATTTTACTATGAGGAAACAAGTTGTCATAACCCAAGCTGTGCAGAGGAAATGAAAAATCCCATAAACTGCATTGATCCTAGGGACTTCTCTTATGTCTGTATTTTCAGAAGGGCCTGCTGAGTACAGAAAGTGGAAGCAAAGGTGCTAAAATATTTGCTATCAACAGATCTGCTGGAGACAGCAATGATTATTTGGGACAGCAAAGCATAGTGTGTTCTACAGTCATTCTAAATCTCTCATGGTGAGGAAATTCCTCTGTAATATCAGATTCATTTTCTTATGTATTAGTATTTCAAGATTAATATTTGACAAAGATGTACTGTAGTGAAATAGAGAAATGAATTTTGTTTGATTTGGGATGATAACAGGAATATGCCTTTGCTGCTGCATGTTTTCTGGTTTTAGCACCAAAAAAAACCAACTCACAGTGCTTATTTGTACCTCCTTCAAAATTCATGATCACAAGCTCGGTGCCATTTGTGGAAAGTTGAATGACAACTGAAGAAATGCTATAGTGAAAGTTATCAAGACTGCCTAAAATCTGTTTCTTTTCTCAGTGTCTAGATTTAAGCTTATCAACTTTAGGCATCAAAAAATTAGTTACATTCTTATCTTCCATAGGAATATGCATGTGGATTAAAAATCATAGACAACAGACCACAATATTTATTTTCTAAGTACTTCTCTAATGTGAAAATCTTGCAATATCAAGGCTAAAAATAACGTGCTGTAGTAAAAAAAAAAGCTGTCCTGGAATAAAACCCTCACTTATGGATTAGCTGAAAAATTATTTGATGCCACCTTGCAAGGCAGAGCACATAATTTCGGAGACAAAAATCTAGTCCTTGTATTACATGTTGCTATTTTAGCTACCTCATGCAGTAATATGTGTTTATAAGCCACCTTTAGGGGCAGAAACAGCTCAATTCCCCCACATCAAAGATCCCTTTTCCTACCCCTTGGGAGAGGAAAGCATAAGGCTGTTTCCTCTGTTATTAACATTTTGCCTCAGGGCAAGTGGCAATATAATCCCTATCATTTTTACTTCCTGCTGCTCCTCTGGGAAAACTCAATCCAGCCAGGCTTGTGTTTGTGGCTCTTCCTTGCATTCGTGTTTCCTGCTGTGCCTGGGCTGTAACAGGACAGCAGCAGGGGGCATAAATAAAGGGAAATGTGGCAGAAAGCTCCAGACAGCCATGGGTTAGAGTGCCATCCTTTCCAGGAGAAAAGAGCAGGCTGATTTGGGGGGTTTTTTTCTTTGTTTTTTTAGTTTTGGTTGTTTTAATCAACTCCCCACACTTTATCAGGAAGCAAAAATAAAAGTTTTCATTGCTCCTAAGAACATAACTTCATGATTAAATGATATTTGTGACTGTGTTTTCCACTGCTGGCATGCTTTGAAACTGTTTCAAAACTAAATCCAAACTCACCAGAAATCAGTGGGAAAGGAGTAAGTTTATTCATGATGCCCATATATAAAATACTCTTCTGTGCAAAGTGGATGCATGGATCCATGTTAAGTCTCTGAAATTTCTTTACAAGATGATAACAGAAAAAAATTTGTTATATTCAAATAACTTCTTAATTTGTGGAATCTTTTAAATTATTTTAAATTATTATGTTACCTTCATATTTGGTTTTTATACATACTTGGTTTTTTATACTTGGTTGATTTTCTGAATCAAAGTTTTTCATGTGTTATTAACTTTGATATTTTATTTAGAACATCTCGTACCTCATCTCATCTCATAAAACACAAAATGTTTGTTAGGCAGGTTAAAAAATTAGACACAAAATTTCAATTTGTTTTGCAAAATGTGGGTTCAAGTATTGATAGTTGTTACAGAGTTTTCATCACCAACCTTATTGCTTCACGTTTCTTTTTTTCTGATTCTAAGAGACAATTGTATGAATTTTAATTGTATCTCTGAATTTAAGTTTACACTTTAAATAAAGGGCAAGGGATAATCTGTGTCTATTTTCAGGACAGTGAATCTGTCTTTGGGTGGCAGATGTTACCTCTGCTTTCCCAGAGGTAATAATTTGACTGGGAATTTATAGGAATTAAATGCACAATATGCTAGAAAAAGTGATACTGCTGAAACTAAATCTAAATAAGTAATTTTAAAAAAGAAGAAAAAATATTGAAATCACAAATTCTTCTATATGAATCTGAAGTGTATTGAGTGCTTCAGTTACTTCAGGAAGTTGATAATAGAAGACTGCATATATATATATATATATATATATCACTTAGAGGAGCAAAATTGAAGTGACAACAATTGCTCTCTTAAAATGTGGCTGCAAATTATCAAAGTGAATAATGAAGTTGTTACAGACTCTTGAATCAGCATGAAACTTTGTGGACATGTAAAAAATTGGGTAATAAAAAATGTTCTGCTTTGCATCCCACAGAAGATGGCTCACATTCAATGAACAGCAAAGCCCCTTAAATGTGGGGCATAAACAGATGGATGTTGATGGTTTTTTTGTAAGATTAGACAAAGAAACTCGGCCATAGGAAATCACACATTCTCCACTGAAAGAACAGAGTAGAAAATCACCAGACTGGATGCAGGGATTTCTCTGGCCTCTCTTTTGCTTGTAGTGAAGGAAATTATTAAAATTTAACTGAGAGAATCTCAAGCTTGGCATGTGTGACATACTTCCAGGTACTTGCAAAGCCATGTGTCCAGAGGGTTCAGAGCACGCAGACAGCTGAGGAGAGGTTGCTGCTGTTGCCAGTGCAGATGGCAGGATGTGACCAAAATATTTATAGTCCAAACTGGCTTGAAAAAAACAAGTTTTCAAGAAAAAGAATGAGCTGATTGCTAATGTTAGTCTGTGTTTGGTTAGGTAACAAATAATAGGTCTCTATATGGGATAGAAGGGAATTGTTTTTTGCCATTTATAGTGAATTAGAAATTAGGGGGAAAACTTAACAGTGGTAAAGCATCTAAGGTGCCTGGGAAGTGCCAGTGTAAGTCAGAGAGACTTCTGGGAATCAAATGGGATAGGAAGTTGAAAATATCATTATTACGTAAAGTTGAAAGAAAACAGTGCTAGATTTTTATTTTACTGGTCTTAGCTGGCACCATCTACTCTTTATCCTCCCAAGTCCCTGAGCCTCAGTGGGAATGAATCATCCAAAGTATTGGGAAAACAGGGAGCGCCTAAACTCACTAGAGACTGGTCCATGGGGCCAGACTGGAGGCACTCACTCGGGGGAGCTGAGCAAAGCCCTCGTGAACCTGGTGACACCTTTAAAGGTCACAGTGCTCCATGGAGGTCACTGGTGACTGGAAAAGAGAAATGTCACCCCCATCTTCAAGAGAGACAAGGTGAAGTGCACCCAGGCCAATCAGTATCACTGCAGTCACCATAAATACTGGGGCGAAAATCCCCCTGAAAACCACATCCAGGCACATGGGAACAGAAGTTGCTTGGTACAACCCCCATAAATTTATAAACGGAAAATTGTGTCTGATCAACTTGATTGATGATTGACAGATTCCTTTCAACTTGAATTATTTGGGGATTCCATGAATCAAGACTATTTTTTCCCAATTATAGGCAGGCAATTCTGAATTGAACCATCTTCCTTAAACAAGCAACAAGATTTAAATTTTATTTTAACTGAATATACTTTAACTTTTTATGAAAATGTAAAAGTACAGAAAGTATGCTCCCTGTGACTCTCTCTTTTGAACTATCAAATGTTATTTCAGATAATGAGTTTCTGGAGGATGTGGAACTAATAAAAGCTTTAACAGCATTCAACCCTGGGGTTGTGGTGTCTTAGCTTTAGTTCTCTCTCTCCTCTGTCCTATGACCACTCATCTTTGTGGTCTGGAGCACATCTGCTCCTTTTCAAAGTACAGCAGAGCAGCCACTCTTTCCTCTGGCCCTATAAACATTCACTGTAAGAGAAAAATGAACATATTGGAAAACTGTAACCTCTAGCAGCTGACTGTGAAAAACAAGGTGAAGATAATGAACAGCAGTGCTGCTCAGAAACAGAATTAGGAATGATTCTTGCTTTGGTTTCTGGCATATAGTAAGAAGATATATTAACTTGGATTTAGGAGTTTTTAGTTCTCATTGGGAAGGTGGCAGGGCATGGTAAAACAAGATATAATTTACAGACCTTTCTCGGTCTCTCATACAGGTATATTTTATTATAGGAAACATATACCTTGTTTATTTCTGATTTGTTACGAAGAATTTTTATGGAAATTGCTCATGCAGAGTATTAAAAACAGATCCAAACACGATTCTGTCATTTTTCCTACAAGGTCAGATTGTCCAGCAGTATTTGTCAGAGAATGCAGGCAGTTGCATTCATACTGGTGGTTGTTGTTTGTGGCCTTCCCCAGTTTCTGATGCTGCCCCTCCGTCAAACCATGAAGAAAGCCCTAAGGAAAACCTCTGTGTACAGAGCCAAAGGCCTTGGTCATCTTTATCAAAAGTTACTTTTTTTTTCCGTGATGCTGCTTGCCAGTTGTCATTGCTAAGGGTACACCAGACTCTTACTTAATTTCTGAGCCCCAGTCATCCAGTTGTGCTTGAATCAAAACCTAAAACTGGTCATTGAGTATTGTTTGAGGAGAAAATCACAGTATTTGGTTTATACCCCTTTTTAACTTTCTTTTCCATAGCACCTCTTCTATTCCTAGCAGAATAGAATTTTTATTTTTTCCATTAGCACCTCAAAGTGCTAATGTTGTTAAGCACTTTGAACATGCTTAACAATATTTCATCAACCATCAAATATCCCTAATTGGAAAGCCTAAAAAGATACATTGCATTGTTCTGTTTAAGTGATATCCTGGTCTTGAGAACAGATGATTTTGTGTAGACTTCCTCAGCTATGTGGCATTTAGATATTAGTATAGAGAGGTTGGACTTAGTGCAGTTATTTTTACATTCTAGAGAAGATTTACTACTTGTGACAGCACTTGAGAGTGTGAAGTATCTGCCTGCTTTATTTTAGAAATTTAATCGTGCTGAAGTGGAAGGAAATCAATTTAAAAGTGTGGGTTGAAAATGAGGAATGTTCATCCAATATTTGTGTGATAAGTAGGGAATAATTCAATTCAGCACAATCACACTTGAAATATAAACCCATTTAAAACCTATTATTGTAATTGCATTAACTATTACAACAGAACTAGCCAGATTGATTCTGAAAAGTATATATTGAAGTTACTAATTTCTATTGGAAGAAAATTTGTTGACCACTTCTACTGCAAACTGTGTATTGAATTTAAATATCTAAAGTTTTAATTCTTTGTTATGCTTCAGGTTTAGTTTCTAGGCACTTTGTTTTTTTTGTGCTGAAGAATCAGGTACAAGAATCATCCTGTCCTAGCCATCTAGGATGACACCAGAACTCAGTTTTGTTACTGGGATGAAGTGTTAGAAGATATAACATTATTTTACTTACTCTTCTTTAGCAGGTAACCTAATGTTATATCTCTTTCAGACACAAAAGGTAGCAGTGACCAGTGGCTTTTTTTTAAAGAATGGGAGGAGTATTGGAATATTCTCATGTTAATTACCTATCCTGAGTAAGTTTAATGTTCCAGGAGCCATAGAAGTGCATGGTAAATGTACATCATCTACTACTTCATTTCACAGTCGCATTGTTTATTTTCTTGTTGATGGCTCTGGGATCATCAAGGTTGAAGGGAGCTGAATAAACTTCTGTCTGATTTAATCACATTAGTGAATTTACTGGATGTTTCATGGTTGTTTGTGGTTGGAGTTGCTAAGGCAGATGTGTGAAAGGCTCAGTCTTCCATCAAGTTATGTCATTCAAGGTCCATAAAGATATCTAAAAAGAACAGCTCCTGCAGTGCAGAGCTTGAAATGTAAACCTTTTTGTCTGGAAGTATTTAGGATTTGGCATGACTATCATATTTAGCTATCTTCATGTTAAGGTAGATTTCCACTGAAAAGGACAATATATTTAAATAAATATAAAAGGACAAAAATGGAAACAGGACTAGGATCGCATTACCAATTTGTCACTGTGCCAATACAAAATAACAAATAAATTGAGATAGAAATAGCAGATAGCTTTTAAATTTTTTTTAATTAGTTCAAAATCATTTCATGTGTTTCATCAATCCTCTATTCACTACTGAAGCCTATAAATAAGCTATCTACTTTGAGTTTTATTTTTCCTTGTTCTCTTTGATCATGCAGATTTGTGTGTGGATGTGGTGTGTGCACATCTACAGGAAAAACTGTAACAGCAAGAGCTGATTTTCTATAGTTGTGGTAATCAATGTCTGCAGTGCCTGTCTGTGAAGAGCAGGCTCATCCCTCTCTTCCTTGCTGTGCTGATGGCCACTTGCACAGTGTAGCTGAACACACTTGTGGTTCCATAGAATGAAGGATATTTACATTTTTATTGCACAGGCTGCATGCCATTCATGGCTTTGACCTTGGGTTACTTCTCTTGAGGCTGAAACTTCATGGCCAGTGAATATTTGTATGTACATGCATTTCCTCAAGACTTCCATTAATACTCACCCGGATTTTCTGGGCTTTGGCGTTTTCCATAAATTCCCATCACATCCTCTACAAACATGAGTGTGCTCTTTATCCATGTTCATGTTTGCAGTCATAGAGCAAACCTATGTGGAATGGAAAATGGGCCAAGTTCCTTCATCAAGGTGCTCTTGACTCAACAGTGATGTATTAATTCTTTGTAGCTCTTTATTTTCATTAAATAGTGTCCTCAGCTGCTGGCATGGCATGCAAATGTTTTATTTCAAACTGTTCACTTGGCCATCCAGGAGAGAGCTCTTTGAATTCTGGCACTATTAGCATGTTGTAGAATGGGAAGATGTTAATCTTTCCTATATATCTTACATAGCCTATAACAATACTACACAGATATATTATATAAAGAGTGTAAACATTAGGTATAATAAGAATAATACCAAGTCCTAGGGCAATGGTTAAGCTATGTGGAAAGCAACCAACTTCTGTGGGTTGAAGTTGTCTAGGAGCTGTTCCCTGTGTTTTCACACTTTCTAGTTTTATTTTTGGAGGAGAAAATGTATGTCCTTGCTAATTTTCCCCTACAATTCTTTATGCATCTCCTGTTTGTTGAAGTGCAATAAAGTTGCACTTCAGTAAAGTCATTAAACCTATTTGAACAGAAATTTGTGTGTTCCATCTAGTGCCTAGGAGCATTCATCAGTAATTAAAAACCATAGAAACTGCTTTTATGGGTAGAGTGGTGTGTTTGGAATACACTTTTCAACTGTGACAACTACAGATTTTTGGAGAAGAGTTTGAGCATCCAAAGCCTGGCAATGTCAAGGCTTCTGTTCACCTTTTCCTCAGAAAGCCCATGATAAACCTTGAGTCCATCACGCATTGCTAGATTTTGTTCCATTTCTTATTCTGTTTTGTCAAGGTTTACTAATGCTACTCTATCCTTGTTGTTAAGTGCAGATGCAGCTGCCAGTGGCCATCTGTGGGTGTCACTGAAGGCTAAACTGAGCAATCTCTGATGTTGTAGATAATTCTTTAAGGAAAAGAAAATGCAAGCAGGAGACTGCTTTCCTCAAGAGTAATATTTCCTATTTATCACATAGTTTGATTATTTTATTTTGGTATTACGGACCTCAATTGCAGTCCACAGAGAATTGTGGCTCTGAATGGCTTAAAGCTGCTGTACCTCTGTCCTGGCAGCATTTGGAGCTGAAGTTGTTGATCCCCAGCAAGTTTTTCAGGACAGCTGGCAGGAAAACAGGGCACGTTGATACAGATTTGTTACAACTTCTTCTTTCCCCTTCTCCCCAATGCATCAATTTTCTGCAAGTAGCATTTTTCCAGGGGAAAATCTATTTCAGTGGTAAATTGCTGATGTGCTCTGAACACCATGGCCAGAGAGGTCACTCTGTCACTTTGGCAGTCCCATTACCCGGCCATTGCTGTGGCCCTCTGAGTCGCCAGCATTCATTTATGGGAATTGAATTAATGAGGCAACGAGGGCACCCTAATGGCAGCAATGCCTCAAGGAGGGAACGAGGCAGCAGATCCCAGTGCCAGGGATACAGATTGTGAATCTACTCAGAGCATGGAGTGTTTGGGCTGTGGACTCTCAGCCTGGCTGGGAGTGCTCCTGACTGAATGAAAGCTGGGAGCTGCACAGTGAAGGGCTGGTGTGCATGGAGCTGTCTCAGGGAGAACCTGATCCTTGGTTACAAGTTGCCACAAATTTCCTTGTAATAAGAATAGATATAATAAGAATAATCTGTTCTTTTTTCCTAAAGATAATTTGACTTTTCAAAGTAAATAGGAGCATTAAGTGTAGTAAAATGGCTTCAGTCACTAGTATTAGTAGATAGAAAGCCAAGAGAGCAGATCTGCTGTTTTAAGATGATACAGTTTTAATTGTGAGAACTTTCTTTTTACCTGGTCACATTTCTATTTAAATCCTGTTTTAAGGAATCCGCCACATTGGAAATCTTTAATATTTTAAATCATGTGCGATTTTCTCGTTTGACAGTGTTACCAGCTTAGTCTGGCAGCAGAACTTATCAAAATCCTGTCTCTTCAGCACTGTGAATTTGTTCACATTCTAAAACTTCATTTTTTATTAAATTAAGAAATCAATAGCTAAAAGGATCAATGGATTCGGTAGCAGCTGGCTTAATCTCAGCAGAAATGGATTGCTGCCAAACTCCATGTAGCTGTTTAAATTGATTCAGCCAAACATCTCTTGCTCAAAAAGTCAATTGTGGTGAGAGAAACACATTTTGTTTGAAAATGGCATATAAAATTGGTAGTCTTTTGTGCATGTGTGTACATGGACACACACACTCTTCTTTTTGTATTTATTTAAGAGACCCTAGGAAACAGAATTTTTTTGCTGAAGACACCCTCTCAGCACCTGCTTATAGGTAATTTTTTCCAAAGCTGGCACTGCTGTTTAGAAAGATTAAGGAGCATTTAATTTTTTTTTCTGTTCATGTGTTGGTTTTCTGCTCTACATCTGTAAGAATTTGATACTGCTGTCTATTTTCCCAGTCATTCAGCTTACACATACTGTACAGGTAATTTTTTTTGTCTCTGAGTGCAAACTGAAAGATATCTAAGTATACAGTAGGCACTTTACAATCCTTATCACACACCATTAGACACTAATGTACTACAATAATGATCTTGATAATTGCTCTCTCACCTCACAGCACACCTGCAACTCACTTAATGCATTTTTGGATCTTTTCTTTTGCATAAATGAAATGTCCCAACGAAAATTCTGTAATGAACTTTCTATGGTGAACATGTAAAGCACCATATAGAGAACTGTGATTTAAATGGGTGTGAAACATGAGAAATCCCATGTGTTTCCCCAGTGTCCAGCTATTTGGGGCATTGACTTGATTTCAAATCCAATATTGGAATCCCCTCCAAAAGGCTTCTGTATTTTGCTGGGCATTATAAGGCAAACTGGTAGCTTGACCCAACTCAGGTAACTCTAGAGTAAAACACTATTTTTGGAATATAACAGGCAGTTCCCTAGCACAAAGCTGGTTCCTGAGGGGTTGCCCAAAGGCCGTTGGATTTCTCCCTGAATTTCTTTCCCTCTTCTTCTTCACACTCTGATTTTGGTAGGATGAAGTGTAACAAACTCAGTGCTTGGACTGTGCTGGGGTTGGGCCCAGATGAGGGTGAGACATCTTGCCCTTTATTTTTCCAGCTGCTGTGCATCAGCAGCTGCCACGGTTTTACTTGACAAGCACATCTTCCTTCTCAAATCCTCTTCTTTTGAGGATTTCTTTCAAGGGTGACATTTTGAACCTCACTTCAGAACACCTGTGCTTGAAGAGCAATCTCAGTGCACGCTGAGCAGCAGGGGCACAGAAAACCTCTGTCCCCTGTAGTGACAAGCCAGCAGGAGTCAGAGACTCAGTGGGAAGGCCAGGCTGATGGAGGGGGATGCAGGCTTTCTGTGGAAGCACCCTGAATCCCGTGGAAATCTTCCAGTCTGATGAAAGACTCCCTTTCCATGACAGTCCTAGGACCTCTTGTGATAGATCTGAGGTCTCAGGACTACCACTGACAGCTCTGTTGCTTTGGGAATTCTGACTCACTTCTTATCATGTCCCTTCATGACAGTGGGCGGTGAAACAAAGGTTCTCTTCTCTTTTTTGTTTCCCCTCTCCACCTTTGGGTTTTTTGGACAAGTTATCATGGTAACACAGCACCTTGAGGCCGGGCTGGATCATGGCCACTGCTGTGTTAGGAAAGCCATGACTCAGTTTATACCTACACTGCCTGCCTGGCTAAATACCTTTTCAGGTACCACTTTCCAGAACAGCTCTGCTCATGTGGCTCTAGATGTTTTCAGTAAATTTGGGGGTGTTGGTATCAAATGAAAGATTTTACTACAGTTATTTCCTAGTGCTCTTGGGAGTGCTTTCACTCTTCAATTCCCTCTTAGTGTTTGACCTTAGAATACAGACCTTAAACTTCACCAGAATTGGGTGTGAGAGATGCCCACAGTGTGAATGTACAGAGGAACAGCACACCTTGAGGTGCCTCCAGTGACTAATGGGCTGTGTTCCCTCCACCATAAGCTCACCGTGTTCTGGAGAGAGGCAGAGCATGGTGTGTTTCCTTCACCTCCTTGTTCAAATTGTCACTACCAGCACCTAGCAATTCTCTTCTGTCACCCTAATCCATCACAATATTTCAGTGGGATGGAGAATGGCAGGCAATAAAATGTCTCCTGGAATATAAATCAGCTCCTAATTTGTTTTTCTCTAAGCCATTATTTCTTGTGTGATGGTCTTCTCCCAGGTGTTTCAGGGCTGTCAATCAGTTGCTGCAGGCGCTTGTTTTCCTTTCCCAGGTTGTGCTATCTCTGGACCTGGCAGTAGCAGAGCGAAGCACCCAGCAGCTGTAATGCCATGTTAAACCCAAACAGAATTCAAAGCTTGTCACAGACAGAATCTGAAACACAAACTGCATTAGCACAAGGGCAAAGTGTTCTGCACCAGGACCTAGTTCAGTTCCCTGGGTGTTGTTGAAAGAGTGCTCTGAGCTTCCTGATCACTGGTGGAAAATTAGTTGCTGTGAGACACTGACTGATGGAATGGGAATGTCTGTGCTTTCCATGTCACAGCAGAGTATTTTGGGACAGTAACAAGAAATTCTGTGCTCCAGTGCTTGCTGTATCTGTGTTGCAGATATTTGCCTCACAGATGTGCTTTCTGTGCTACTTCTGCTGGAAATTGCATTTAGTCTTTGCTCATATCCTGTAGGCCAACAGAACAAGCTCCTTGACTGATTGATTTCCAGGTAATCAGCTTGTCCAAGAGGGATTGATTAGTTCTACTTCGTTTGTGAGCAGGTCTCAGAAAAGATCCTTTCTTAACAACACAGAGCACTCAAAGAGCCACCAATGCTCCTGCACTGATTCAGTCTTAGGGAACTCTGTGATACCGTGGGCTAGCTAATTATCAAATTGAGATGGACAGAACTGGACTGAAGTGCTTAAAAATATGAGTTATAACCCCCCCAAAATCAACTAGATTATGTAATAAAAAAAGAAAACTAAGAATACTGGCATGTAGTGAAGAAAACAAAATTCTGCTGGTTGCCAGTTTACCATATTAAATTCTAGTTGGCTGGTTTCTTAGTGCTGCACAGTTAATAGTCTGTGCAGTTGCTTACATGAAGTTTCTGGGTCGCTGTCTGTACTGACAACACCAAATCATCCTCTCTTTCTACTCTTTTCGCTGCCCTTTGGTACAAAACTCCACCAACTGCACCCTCCTTCCTGATCATGAATACCTAAGCCACAGGATGCACCTTTTCAAAGTTTACAGTAAATTAGCAATCATTTACTAGATCAGTGATAACAATTCCTAGTCAATGTCAGCAGGTTTCAATCTAGTTGCAAAATTAAGGTCTAGGGTTTCCTAAGGGTGAGGGTCAATATTTTATTATATATTTATTATTGTTTATATTTGATAATTCTCATTTGATAAATAGTGAATTGCCATCTGAAAGGACCTCCTCTTCAATTTGACAGCTGGGCATTTTAATGTACATATAAGTGTTCCTATAAATTGTCTCATACAAAGAAAATGCTGGTAGTTGTGAAGGTGTTTTTCTCTATTTTGAATTTCTTAGTACTTCTATTTCTTTCTATTCTGGGTAAAGCCTACAGTCAGTAAAACTGCATTTTTCCTGTAACACCTTTTTGCTTTTGAAGCCCAGGAGAAACCGCCAGTCATTTGTTCAGGTCAGTTCTATTTCTGTGTGCTTTGCTTGAACTTAATGTGGCAGAGAAGTAGAGAAGAAAAGTAACTCCATGTCCCTTGAATTATTTTAGTGCACTGAGATGAGTGAAAGTAAGACAGAAGCCATGGCACATTGCATCTGATGAAATAATGTTCCATTTATTACAGCATTTTATATCCTGGCTGCTGCACTACCAACATTGACCCCGAGGGTACCCTTGCTAACTAGAGAGGCCGTCATATTCTAGAAACATCAGTTTGATCCCATGTTTCTGGTTAGTGCATACCAGGCTTGCCCAGTGGAATGGCAATTTGGCACTTTAGCTGAAATCCCTCCCTTCAGCTTCATACTATGTAATGAAGGATATATTGCATAAAATATAATACTTAATAAAACAAAACCCAGCGCTAACTTATCAAAAATGAGTCCAAATAACAGTTAGGAAGCAGCAGCCCACTGCTGTGAAACTGATCATTAGCTCTCCATCATTGCTTTGAATGTGTGGGCATCATATTTTTTATTTAAACAATGTGCCAACAGCAGGCTGTGCTAAAATGCATAACCATCAGCTGCAACAGCTTGTCTGGCTGGTTATGCATAAATTAATTCCAGCTGCTTTCTTACTCCACTGTGTATCAAGCACCTCACCTTTGCTTCTGTATGTTTTAGAGAAAAGATGAGAGACAGATGATAGGTACTGTTAGTAGTCGTTGAAATTTTTTTGTAGGCAAACAGAGATCCCTGCCTTGGGGATTGCCTTGGGGATTTTAGAATCTTACCTTATCCGTGTGGAGATTAACACAAAAAGGTATCTCTTAATCTTTTTTGTGGTTTCAGGCTGTTTTCAGAAATCTAGGCAAACTTGCATATGTAGACTCAAGGAGCCATAAAGGGATTACTGCTGTTTGTGGTGTGAAGAGAGCTCCTTCTTTTTATCTGTTTTTGAAAAGTAAAGTTACTTCTTTAATTGTAGCACTTTGTTACTGGCTATGAGAGGGGATTATCCAGGATGATTCCTCCTATTTGCCACATTGTACTGAACCCCACTCTTCACCTTCATGGCCCACGTCAAAGTGAGCACGTAGGAATTCAGATGAGCTCGCTTCCATCTTGCTGGAGGTGGGTTGTGCCTGCTGCTCATGAGGACTCAGGGACAATCTGTGTCTTTGCCCAGTGTCCTGAGTGTTGATGTACCTGATGAGCATCAGCATCAAGGAGAGGAGGGCTGTGCTGATGCTGCATTGTAATGCAATATCAGCGCAGTCCTAAACTCCGGTTTGTCACAACCACCACAGGTGCTCTTTCCACTTCCTTCTATCAGAGAATATCTTCTAAAAGCTCTTGCAGAAATATTTTCATTCTAAATTAAGAACGGAATTTAAAGTTCCCCCTGTTTTTGGCTTTGACCAGATGAGTTTGTAATGGTTCTGATTTCTGAGTTGGTGTGAGCTTCTCATGAAAACATTTCCATTGTCAACTCACCCCTTGGGAAAATACAGCTCCTGCTTCAGCCTGCTGGGGTGGGATGCTGAAAGCAGTATGAAAAACACAAGTGAGGGAGTACAAGAGAAAGCACAAATGTTGCTGAGGTGGCTTACTTACCGTGACCAGTATGAACTTTTGGTATTTACATTAATGTTTACAATTAATTTTTTCCTAACCTTCTGCTCAGCCCCTCAGGGGAAAGGCTGATGTTGCACTTTGGAAGCTGATACTGCTCAGTTTGATTAGATTATAGGGAAAGAAGATTTTCCATCTTCCCACACCTCTTGCCAATTAAGATTAGGAGTCTCAAAGTTGATTCAAATCTCATTATTCCACAAACATCTTTAAGATTGTGTGTACTTCAGTTTTGCAGTAGAAAGCAGTCTACAAATGAGCAGTTGTAATATTAGGGATGAAATTTTAAAGATTTAATTGGGATAATGAAGGAGATACTAGAAGCACTATGAAGGCTAGCACTTAATATGTACCTCTGAACAGAGTTTGCTTCCAATTTTAGATTTCAGCAATATTATACCATAGATATATAGATCCAGATATACCGTGGATATCCTCTTTGTATTGACTTCTTTTTGTTCTTACAGCTTTTGATTGCTGTCTTAAGTCCTTCTGTAAAAAAGAGTATCTGAAGCCATTGATTTCTTCCAACTGTTCTCAAAAGTGGCAGGGAATATACCTGACAGGCCTCTTTGTTGGATGTTTGTAGGCCTTGAATGTGTGGCCTCTCTATAAGAACATAAAGAGACTGATTAGGATCCATTCTGCAAGCACAGAATTTATAATATGTGATGGAGAAAAGGGAGATGAGAATGGAGAGAAGGTGTAATTAATTCCTAATTATTAGAACTATTATAGGTGTTCAGCCTGAGCTAATATCAAGAATAATACCAGAGATGATGTATATGTTTTCCCAGACCAAAGATACCTCTAAATGAAATTACTTGTAGCTCCAGTCCTGTGCCTTTCTTAATTGGACTGCTAGTCAGGCCCCTCTTTATCAACTGTGATAGGTTTGAAATGTATAGATGCAAATTAATAACTGAGGTGAGATATATTAATTTAATATCGATTTCCATTTTTGATCTAAGCTTCTGCTTCCGTTGAACCCTGAAACATTTATCATTGTAGTAATTACAAATCAAAAAGATTGTTATTTACTGTCCTAAGGTAATCTTTCTGTTTTAAGCAGTGTTACATTTCATAACAAAAGTTCTTGCACCACGTAAATGGCATTAAACCTCATCTAATGGAAAGGTCTCCATTTCAGTTTTTTTGGTGTCTCTGAGTTATCAAATTCATCTTCCTGTCACATTTACCTGGGAGACCGATCTCCACCTTGCTACAGCCTCCTTTCATGGATTGTAGAGAGTGAAAAGGTCTCCCCTGAGCCTCCTTTTCTCCAGGCTGAACACTCCCCGCTCCCTCAGCCACTTCTCATGTGGCTGAATCTCTAGGAACATTTTTTTATTCCTAAATAAAATTAATGTAGCTTTGTATATATATATATTTCTAAATCACGTATCTAGTTATCTAAAACTAAACACCTGTGGCTATGTTGCTTTTTATTGTTTGAAAATATTCATGTCAAGTGTAGTTACATTATTGTAGCTGAGTTTAACAGAGTGGCTGTTTGTCTCGCTTGAGTTTTCTATTAAAAAATTGGCCTATAAAATAAAATAGATGCCAGATGGTACAGTCCATTGTTACTCTTTAGAGGAACACAGATTCCTGAATTTTACAGTTCCAAATAGTGAATGAAGGCACCAGTGTCTCATTTACTGTCAGATTTGTAGCTCCTGACCTTTGTCTCGCAGTCATTTTGCTCACAGTATGAGAAACGTGAATGTAAGTGAAGGAAAAAGGTGAAAATTGACCACATACAAGCAATGGGCCACCCCCAGGTGTGAAATAAATGTAATGTCAACTGCTGGAAGACTCAGACACAACCAGAGCCCATGGATCAGTGAGTGAGCTGTAGCTCTCTTTATTCCTGTCATGTGTCCACACCTCAGCTAGGACAGAGATATTTAGCAACTCAAAAGCTCTCTGTCCTGAACGTTTCTTAACAAGTACTTAAAAGCTGAAATGGAGTTAAACTTTACAGAATTAAATTCACAATCTGATGGGGAATGGCAAAGCAGCATCAGTAGTTGTCATTTCTGTGGACTGTGTAATCCTAATTCTGAATTTTACTTTTCTTTTGATTGAGGGATTATTCCAGACATGTCTAATCATTGGTCAAATGGTGTGATCGCCCTGAAATGTTACTAAAACCACATATGCCTGTTTAAAACTTTAAACATTTTTCTTTCAGAATGTCATGTGAATTTACATACTTAAAAATAGCATGATAGCATATTCACACAGTCCTACTAAAGTGATGCTAATAACTTCTAAAAAAATAACTTTTTAGCTAAACAGTCTGTATTTAAGAGGTCAGTTTCATGCCAAATCTCTGATTGTATGTTTGCAGCTGTGAAAAAAAGCAGGGAAAAAAGAATAAAGTAAAATCACTTGTAAAGTGACCTTATGGTGCTGTTTTGGGGTGTTTGGCTCCTCATTTAAAGAGCTACAGCCCCGCCTGGCCTGTGGCATGTGAGGGCCTGGCACCTGTAGTCAGGATAATTAACTGCTAGAAAATCTTGAATAAGTCCCACTGGCCTCTCTAAGCTTAAGGCTTTGGTTGGAGTTTTTCAGGATGGGGATAATGTTATTTTTTTCATTTGGAAAATACTTTAAACTGTAGTGTGCATCCAGTAGAGCTGAAAACTAGAAATAAGCCTCTCTGTACCTCTTTAGCACTTTTAGGAAATATTCAGCTTTTATGCAGATTTAATATGTTTTTCTAGTAATATTTACCCATGTCCTTAAGCTCAAATTTCTCTATCAATACTAGAAGTCTTTTTGGAGGGAACATTTTTCATATCAACCTGATTATTTGAGAATTCATGTTAACGTCATGGTTCATCTCTGGGAGATTCCTGTGAAATATCAGCGTGTTCAGTGGAAATACTTAACTCTGATTCTTGTCATCAATCATGTGAAATATTCTAGACACAAGGATTGAAGATTTATCCCACATAACTACTTCAGTGAAACACAAATTATAAACCTGTTCAGCTAAAGGGCACCTTCCTGAATTTTTACTTTATTTATATGGGATTGGATTTGCATCATAAAAGGATTTATTCCTGTCCTAGAAAGCCAGTAGATGAATATTCGAGACAGTAGTGAGAGCTTTCCCTTGGGTTACAAAGGTATTGCCTATACATTGAAATTCACATTAGTCTGAATGTGATGATGGGTTGGGAGAAGTTGGCAATGTTTACTTTTTGAAAAAAACCAAACAAACTAAAAACCAAAACAACCCACACAAAACCCCAGGAATGTGTGTGTCATCTGTACCTGTGTATATACAATTAAGTAGTTGCTGTTATCTGGGGCTAAGTACTGCAAGTAATCCTACCCTGATGTGAGGAAAAGGAAGACTTGAATGAACTAATTACAGAATTTTCTGTGTTGGTTCCATGGCAAAATAGGTATTTGAATACTGAGTTAGTTGGTGACATAAATCACAGAATTTTTATTCACAAGTACCACATTGTGTTACTCTTACATCTTAAAACAATGGTAGAATAGAATGAGATGGCATAAAATTGAGTACAGTAATGTAGAAGACAAAAAGATGACTTGAAAATAAATTTTAATAATCAAGTTTATTTGCCTGTGAGCTTGTGGGTATTCAGAGATCATACAAAAGAAAATTGTATTTGCTTCTCACAGAGACATGAGTACTTTATTTTCAGTGGCAAGTCAGAACTGAAATAGTCTGGGAGTCACTAATCATGTGTGGTGTCTTTAAAAATCAAGCTTGTGAGCTTTTCTGCAAACACATCCAAAAGGACTCTATTTCAAAGGCCAAATGCCTGATTTTATAAGAACATTTTCCAGCATTTTTTGCATATGAATTACCCAACTTTACAATTACCTGTCTGGATTGGGGCATTTAAATATTCCCCATGATTACAGAAATTTTGTCTGTATGCCCAAACTCCTGACTTGAACATGCAAATAAAGCAGGGCCTTAAATAAATCCCACATTCAAAATCTATACCTGAATGTGCAATCTTGGTAACCATAATTAAAAATGTAAGCATCATTTTAAGCCTCTCCTTTTAAATATTGGATTATTTAAAGTATTTATAAAGGGGATTAGATAGTTTTCTCATTGCTATTGAATCTTGCTAATTACATTAATAATTGCACAGAGTAGAAAAAACTGGATTACTTTAGCTGATCTATTGTCAAAATAATTGCTATAGTGAAAGCAGTGAACCCAAGAAAGTTTAGTTTTAGATTCTAAGCCATTAAAAACTGCAGTGTTATAATAAGGCCATAACAAGAAACTCTAACCTTGTAAATGGAGACTGCACTGGTGTTCAGATTTTTATTGTTAATAACTGCCTGTAAGGATATTCCATTCCTTCAAGGTCTGCCTTCTCTGGAAAGCTTATCCAGTAGTAAGTCATGGCAGGGGGAGCTTTTGTAGGATTTCAGCGCACACCTTGAGTGTTTTTGGAGGCATGAAGCCAAGTGACATTAATTATTTGAGAACAGCTCTGGTAAATTACTATTTTCACACAGAAAATCAATCTGACACAAAGCCAGCCAACAAAACATCATTGCAACGACACTCAGGCTGGAAGTTTTGGTCTTTGTGCAAAAGTGGAAGCGTCCTCAGAAAAAAAAACGGTTACCAAAAAATTCCCACGTGCAAAGCAAATTGAGTAATGGTTATCATAGGAATTAATTAACCCAGACTAGCAGATTAATTTGTTATGGATAGAAAAAAGTGCATCTGCAGATTCCAAGGGGCTGTTACTGCACAGGAAAAAGAGAAATCCATGACTTACTATGTATCATCTGTTCAGAGCTGAAAACAGAAAGGTTTCACATACAAAGGGGAAGAAGGAGGAAAAATGGGGAGAGGGATGACAGAAACTACAGTTTATGGGATATATAATAATATGAGTTATTCTCCAATAAAAGGGACACAGAGGGAGAAAAAGACAACTATGATAGCATTTGATATAGTATATATAATAAGCATAGAATATGATGGACACACTGCTCTCCACAGATGAGCAATTTTTGTACATGTGTCTGGTGCAAAGGCCCTTTAAATCTTTCTAATAGTGGGAGGGATTTTTTCTAGCATTTGGTAATTATGTTCAGGCCAGGAGAGGATTCTGTAACTGATCTCACCAGCAGATACAGGAGATAGATAATGTGCAAAGGAATTAGCCACAAAATGCATCTGATCTATCCAGACCATTTTTTCCTCTTGCAGAAAGGAGTGTTTGGTATGGTCTGTTGCTTGTTTGCAGTGTCTGCTGATAGGTCAGTCCTCAGCTGTACACAGGGGCACGAAAGCTTCTATGAAAAGAGCAGTTGGACACTAATTCCTCTTGAAATAATACAGAGAAATTCCAACAAACTCAGGTTCCTTCTGTAGTTACAATAAATGATATTTCTTGTAACTGCATTCACTACAGTGTTGAGAAACTTACACACTCCTGCCTTATCCCTTCCCCCCAAAAGTCCTTCCAGCTAATCTCAGCAATGGAACAATGATTAAAAAGTAAAAAAGAACAATGAGATAAAGTATTACTGATATTATACTTTAAAACAGAGAGTTTTCTCAGCTACTGTGGACAGATTTGAGGACTCAGTGAGTAAGTTCTGCATTGCCCTGAAGTGTTCTCAGGGCTACATTTCTCCTTTTCTGTTTAAAGGTGATTACTGGAGATGCCTGCTTGGAGCTGTAATGATCTTTTCCTTCCATTCTTTTCCTTCCTGATCCCAAGAGTATGCCCTGATATATTGCAGGAAATTAATGCCCTTCTTTTTCTTTGCTGTCATGTTCCTTGATTGCCATTTCTATTGTGTGCCCTAATTAGCCTGACTGATTCCTTTCATTTACTATCTTCCTAAAACACAGTGGTGCTCCTTTAAAAATTATGCAGTGTAGCAAACAGTATTTTTACTGTCTCCTTTAAGGGTTTATTAAATCTCTTTAATTGTGCAATTGATTTTTCTATGGGGTCTATCCATAAAATATCAACAGAGATATAGACTAATTTGGGTGTGGAACAGTGCATTTGAGTATTTGTAGTTCCCACTTCAACCAATTTACTGGACTTCAGAGTCAGCAGCACAAATCAGTGAAGGTTGGTTTTCTCTCTCTTTTTCCAACACTGATAAAGCGCCTCAGTCTTGCAGCCATTTTTGTCACTTGGCACTGTTGTGAGACTTTAGGAAGGAAATAAAAACACACAAAATTGCTGAAAGTTGCAATAAAGCAACTTTTTCTTAAGAAAAATCTCTTTTGACTCATGAGTACATTTCATAAAACATTTTTAAGGGTTATTTTGAAAAGGGTGCAGCCCTTCTTTGCAACTGGGTAGCCTCTGTTAGGAATAGGGTTTTTTAATGGATATTGTCTTTATCTGGATTTCAGTGCTTGATATTTCAATGAAATTAACCTCTTTTCAGCTGCCTATTTTGCTAATTTCATATTGATTTATTATTTTGGAACACTAATTTGCTTATTCTGTGTTCAGTGGAACACCCTTACATGCCATCTACCTGTTGTAGTAGTAAATTTTATTTACTTTATTAGTCTGGAAAAAAATATTTCACCTGATTCTAAGAATTAAGTGAAAAAGTTTTATAGGGATTGAAAACATTTTCCATCTCTTTCTTTGAGTAGTACTTATGCATTTAGAATCATATTCTTAAATTCCCTTCTAGTGTTTAGGATGCTCGTTTTTCTTTTGTTTAGGGTTTTGTTTGTTTGTTTTTGTAGTACAAAAATGAGTCTGTGCAGAGAGGATTTACCTGGGTTGTGTAGCACAGTTCCCAGCTCTTTGATGAGCTGTTGGATTGTACCTGGTATGACAGGCAGTGATAAAATTAATATAATTAATATCTTATCTGTATGTATTTTTTTGGATAAACCTCAGATACTATTAAACCATGCTATGCGACCTGAATAATTGTTCAAGTTATTGTATTGAAACTAGTGATTTATACAGAGAAAAACTGCACTGATGTGAACTGAAAATACTGTTTGATAGCTGGCGATTATCTCCTTTGTCATTTCTTCTAAAAATTTTCATTAAAAAAACTCCACAGAATATTGACATGTGGGAATGACAGAAGAGTCACTAGGGGGATAAAAGGAGCACAGAGAGGAAGAAGGTTTAATTTCATTTACCTATTGTCATTATGTAGTCATATTTGAAGAAGCAGCCTTATACCTGCCTCTTTTGGTCTCCTCTGCCTTGCTCCTCTCCAAAGTCAAGGGTTGGAGCAATGCTCCTGTCAGTTCTCCAGATCTAAGAGCAGAAATATTAGAGAGCAGAGATATTGGCAAGAGAAGAGACTGGCTGCAGCATATGGGCACGCATGCATTTAATTGTACACCATAGCACCCACAAATATTGATTATCAAGTTTATTGCAAATGAAAAAGGGAAATCAGCCAATTGTCCCCCAAAGATTTTTCATTCTGTCATTAATTTTTTTAGAGGTGTCACTTGTCCCGTCCTTACTCTGTGTAGGAACTAAATCGAACTAGATCTTTGTTTTCTCAATACCATGATGTCTTTTATTTTTGTAATTTGTACTAACCAGAATGTTTGATAATTTATAATCTGTGACAGCTGGCCTTCCTCCACTGCATTCTTCCTCAGGTTTCTAGCAATTCATGCTGCTCAGTCCCACTATCATTTTGAACACGACCCAAAGTGAATCCCCCTCACAGTCCATTCATGACCTGAATGAAACAAAAATCATGGGAGAAAGATGGGATTATTTAACCAGACAGTGCTCAAAATCAAAGGTTGTCCTCATAGCTTTATTGTACTAATCCTGTAATATCCTAATCTTGATTTTGTGATTGTATTCTGCCTTTTTTAATATAGAGCATCCAACTTTCATTGCGTTACTCTTTCATGTTCTTTTCTGGACACTTCTACTAAAATATAAATTGAGTAAAGTATTATCATAGTTCTTTCTGCACAGTGGTAGAATGGAACAGGCCTTACTGGATTGCCCTTTTTATAAAGTGAGCAGATGGAAGAGGGATAAGAGGACTTCAAAAGTGAGATCATTCAGAATATAACAAATATGAAAGATACCAGTCTCGCAGGGCATTAGTGGGATCCAGTAAAGCAAGGTTAAAAAATATGTGAGTTGGAAATGCATAACAAACTGTGTGATTCAGAAAGATTAAAACACCTCTTCCACAGCTACTGATGGCTGCCATTCATTGTAAATGACAACAGTGTCTTCTTTGATTTAATTTGATTGATGAGTCCTCAGCAAGCTATAAAAAAATCCATTTTCATGACAAATACCTTCCCACCCACAGACCAACAGTGTCAGACATGCCTAAAAGTTGTTCCTAAATTTCCTTTGGACTCCTCTTCAACTAAAACTGTAGTGGTCAATTCAGATGTTATGAAATTGAAACTACTGAAAACTGGAATCTTAGACAGTGATGTGCTCCCAAAGAGCAGTGAAAATGCTGCTTTTGATTATTTTAAGGAACAAGGTTTTGTGGCCAGTCAGATGACTGCTGCATTTTTATTTTCTGGGTTTTGTGTCTATGTATTTTACACCCCTGAGGCTGGGGAAGCACTTAATGGCTGTAGCAGCCTCAAGCAGTAAAGGCTCTTGCACAAGAGAGCCCACGGCTGTGTTTTGGAGTGATGGAGCCATGGCTTTGTTTACTGGACTGGGCAATTCAAAAAACCCTCAGGTGGCCATGCAGTAAACAAGCAAAACTAAATCCCATCTATTCAACATTAAACAAGGAAAATTGTATTAGTTAGAAAACTTCTGTCATTTCCAAAACTCACAGTCAAATCATGATGAAGCTGCAGTGAAGCACATTTATGGATGTGTTATCTTTTATTAAGCGAATTAAATTCTTAGTGCTTCTCTGCCTAGTTGCTCATATTTCATTGGAGAAATCTGTAGTGTCTTTAAATTGTTCATTCAGATACCCTGCTAATTACTGAACTTTTAAGACAATATACTGTCTTTCCCCAGGCTTTACAAAAGTCAAATTTCATACAGTTCCTATAATCAGTAACTCACAAAGTCACCTCTGGTAGAAAACATTAGGGGAAACAAGATGTCACTCAGTGATTTGGAAGGTAGAAAAAATACTCTGTGGTAACAAAAAACAAACTTTTTTTTTTTTTTTGAGTGATCATCATTAGAGATAATTTGGAGATTTTCTGTGGAAAATGGTAAATTTAGTAATTATTTCGTTGAATTTGCCACTGAAAGACAATAATTGTTATCAGAGTCCAAGCTTAGATATGTACAGCAGCTGAAGTGCTGTAGTTCAGACTGAGGCTGCATATTCCTTGACTTTGACAGTAACAGTTTATTTCCTTCCACCATGAATGCTCTGAGTTATCCAGAGGGATGAGTTTTCCCAAGCTTGTGATCATTTTGGGGCTTTCAGCTTCTGGTATTTTATCTTGTTTATGAAAGGCTGTTTTTTTATTTGGAAGTATCAATAATCATGATTGTGAGATTCTGCATTTGGGTGAGGAGTGTGTTGTCAATACCTTTGTAAACCTCTCAATTGAAAGCTTCTCTGGTATCCCTGTAACTTCTCTGCCACAGAATGCGATGCATACTTGACTTAAGGGATAGATGTATACTTGAGTTAACTTCAGAAGGAGTAAAATGATCTGCCTTAATTCATTTATTTTTCCCCTCTACCTTTTCCATGAGTATGTATGAGCTTTCTTTTAAAAGACTTACCATGTCAAAAACACGGTAAGTCTTTTAAAAGAAGACTATTTAATTGCTTTAAATACAATAGAGACTACCATTTCAGAATAAAACATTTAGGTTTTGTTTTAATTAGAAATAAATCTTCTCCTTGAGCTTTATTTTGAAATAGTGGAGTTCTTGAATTTTATACAAAATATTGCTCTTGAAAGAGAGACCTGTGTTTCTTTCGATCCAAAATAATTTGTTGTTTGGGGGACAGAAGGGAAGAAGGAATGATTTCAGAACTGAGAGACACGAATTGCAGAAGTAATAAGGATTTTAAAGAGCACTCATTTTGCTTTGAATGAAACGGTAATCTTGAATTGTCAGCTCTTGAGTCACAAACGTAGCGTATGAAATAAAGCAAGGATTTAATATTTATCAGGGCAGGATTTGAGCATGAGAAGATGAGGAGGGAGCAGGGAAGCACAACACCCTTCCCCCAGGTTTGCCTTACCTCCCCTCCTCCTTGCAGCACAGCTGAGAGGAGTCAGTGCCCACAGCACGTCTGCAGTGCTGCTGCCTTTCCAATCAGGGCAAAACTGCCACTCACTGTAATCACAATTGCATCAGACCACTAGCCTACCTGCAAGGGGAAAATCCCTGCTGTTCCCACCCCTTTTATCTCTAACACCAGAAATCCTTTTTTTTTTTTTTCCCCCAGTCAGTGACAGCAGGGCAGGATACCTCTCTAATGTCTATTCAGCAAAGTCAGAACAGCACACTGGGAGGAGAACTGCTGAAATTGCTGGGTCAAAATTAAGCTCTTGAAACTGCATTTGAAAAATTGGCTCTTGGGTTGTGAGAGGCAATCAAGTGTTATCTTTTTCAGTGTCATCTCACTCCTTTTCATTCAGCTGCTACTGAAACTGCATTTATATCAAGAAAGGCCTTCGGAATCAGAAGAAAAACTGATCCTGTATATGTTATCTATGAGTTGATACTTTTTAATAACTCAGTTAATATGAACTGACACGGAATCCATTAAATGCATACTTTGAGGTACTTTTTAGAAACACCTAATTTTAAATCTTTTTGTATCTTATTACAACAAAAGGAGGTACTGCCTATTTCCTGCAGCAGTGTGAGGAAAATAGTCTTGAATATGTCAAAGTGAGAAAAAGCCACATGGAACCTCAAAATCATATTTATAGTGCTGGTTTCCATTGTACTGCTGGAGGAGTTAAGAAGAAAAGGAGCCTGTAAAATCTGCACATGTCTGAGTTGCTCTTTAATTTTTAATGTTTTCATATGGGGAAGCCAGAAGACAGAAACTGCAATACACTCTTGGCATGTGCAAACGTGGTAGCTGGCAGGAAAAGAAAGAAATCTCTGTTTAAATGCGTGTGATGAAGTCTGAGGATGATTTTAAAATAACATCTCAGAATGCAGGCCCGAGAGATCTTTTTTAATGACTTGTTTCTGCTTTAAAAGGCCAGCAAAAAAAGGCTTGTGAGCTTTGTGCTGTGGTTAGGAACAGCAGGGACTCCAGCTCCCAGTAACTCTGAGCATCCCAACATTCCCTCTCCCAAAGCTGGCTGCTTTCCAGGTTTTTTCCTTTTTTAACCCAATCAGAAAGGTTGTGAAGGTTTGTGCTGGAGGGTGTCAGCATCTCCTTCCTTCATCTCTTCCTTCATCCCTTCCTCATCCTCCAGCCTCTGGTGCCAGCAGGGACCAGCTGATGGGGCCCTGCCCTCAGAGGTTTTTTGAGGTGCTGTAGGCAAGTCAGACCAGCCATAAATATTTGGGGATGTCATCCCTGTCTCATCAGGGACTTGTGGGGGTCAATATTTTAGGTATCACAAGTTGTCCGTTACGTCAGTAAGGAAGCCATATTAACAGCTCTGGCAGATACAGAAGTTATATTCACTCTGTTTGGTTAATACATGTAGATAAAACATAATGTTTAGTGATAGTAGTGAAGTCATTTAGAGACAATTTCCAGCAACACTGAAGACTGACTAAAAATTGGGAAATTATCTTTCTTAACAATTCCCTGTTATATACCAAGAACAGATTCTTTTTATACTTTTAAGTCCATATACCAAAATAAAAAATGTCAAGAATTGTATCATCAAGGCATCTATATCTAGATGGAAAAGGAAAGCAGCAGCATTATCACTGCTTGGAACAGATTTTATTTATGACCAAAATATTCTTCTATTAATGAAACCTATCTTCTTACTTTGCAGCCTGCAGGCCTGGATTCTATAAAGCATTTGCTGGAAATGTGAAGTGCTCCAAGTGCCCTCCACACAGTTTGACTCACATCGAAGCAACTTCTGTCTGTCAGTGTGAGAAGGGTTATTTCAGAGCTGAGAAGGACCCACCAACTATGGCATGTACCAGTAAGTCTGATCATTACCAGTGTTGGCAGTTCTGTTGCCTCCTTTATTTGGTTTTGAATTTAAAAAAAAAAACAAACCTATGAGCTTGTGAAGAATTCCATTCCTGTTAATCAAAAGAGACTTGTAAAATCAAAATTCAAACAGCATATTTCTGCTTAGTGTCTAGATAACCATAAACATACCCAGGTTTCTTAGTTTGGTGACTTTTGAACTTGTAATTCTGAGATGTAATAGGAGGAGGTGTAATTGTTGTAATATAGATAGCAATATGGTGTTTTCACTACCAGTAATGTGCATTTTATATACTTGAAAATTTGCTGGTCCAAAAACTTTGAAAAAGCTGGAGTCATGTAAAGAAAAAAAACTGATATAACATGCTCTGCTGTCTTCTCAGATTTAAATTAAAAGTGTAAGACAAATATCCCCACACAATCAAATAAAAACTAAATGCTCTAAAAAAGACAAGAAAATAATTTTTAGAAAGGAAAAAATGTAACAAATCAGGATGAGATATAATTTAAACCTCTTGCACCATCACCTTGTTTTAACAGAGAGCTATTCCTTCTTATGCAATTGTCATAATGAAAATTCATTAGGGTTTTTTTGATTAATTTTAGAATACATAATTTTGTGATTTTTGACTAACCTATATTTGTCCCTAAGATAAGGGAGGCATTATGGGAAAAGAACTCACCTTGATTTAAGACAGGCATCCACTTCTTTCTAGATGAGCTTCAAATCCACTTTGATTAATTCTTTGAAAGAACTGTGTGCTTTTACAAAATTGTACAGCTCCCATTTTTACTTTATGTAGCTGCATTTCATGGAGGAGAGTGTTCACTTTGCAGAACACCATAATAGAAATCTAATTTCAGTAAGAGGAATGAAAATCACATTAGAATATATTGTTAATCTCCTTCTCCTAGGCTCTTTTCATTTGACTTACACTTCTTATCAATCTCTCACTGCTACTCTTCCTTCTTATTGTATTTCTTTGCCATATGCAAGTACTCTATCAGAAATCTCTGCATACACTGTGAGCAACAAATAGCATCATATCTAATCCCCTGTCTGATTACTCTGTACATAAAGTCTAACATTTCCCACTATAAAGTAATTGGATGAATTGATCCATCTTTTCAAGGTCAGGCAGGCTTATGTTGGTTGTCTGAGTTGTCTGAATTCCTCTCTTTAATGTTACGCTTAAACAATTTGAACCTGACAAACTTATGCTCTGTTCAATAACTTCTGCCACAAAGTATATCCTGTATTTTTAAGTCAACACTGAATTTCAGCAGCAAAATCAGGCAACACACTTGAAGTCTTTACTGCCTCTCTTGTTATATATATACACACTTTTTTGTAACTTAACATTATGCTCAGACTTGGGATATTGGTTTGCAGTCACTGGCTTCCATTTGTCCTGCCTGCCTCACAGGAAAAGAATAAGTGAAAAGGGAAAAATGTAGTTCTACATCAAGTGACGCTATTTATCTATACTACATATATAGATATCAAAACACAATTATGAACTCAAGGGGCACAGCCAGATGCTGATTCTGAGTATCCTAAGATGATGGTTAATCTTTGCCCTTCTGCTGTAACTTCAGAAGTCAAATGACGTTAAATTTTAAGAGTCCAATAGTGTATAATGGACAGTTCTTACTTAAACAGTAACAATTTGTTTTCCTGACAGTCTTCGCTCTCAAAGAGTGCAGAATACTGCATTGCCCTCACCAGACTTGGTGCTGGGTTTGCTCCTCTTCCTTCCATACACAGGAAGATGCACTTTGCCTTCAGAGAGGAGGGGAATACATAAAATGAGATGAGGTGCAAAGCACTGCATGAGGCACAAACCCAGCTCTGTTGCTTTCAGAGCAGACCTGCTTCACCATAAGGCATCCACGCCAGTCTCCTTCACAGCAAGTGTCAAAATACTTCCTCATTGTAATTTGTAAATGAAGCAAAAGCCATTACTCACACTCTGGCTGAGTTCCATCTCAGCAGAAGAGCTGCATGTTTTTATAATGCTCATCCATCTGAAGTGTATTTTATTCTTTCACATAAAACTCAAAGTCATGAATTTTGCTGTGAGGAAAGGATCTCTTATTTTCACCAATCTACTTGTTTTTCTTAAAAATCAATATAAGGAAAACCCCAAGAGCTTTGCATACAGATGTCTGCAGAAAGGTTATTGCTGCCAGCTTTTTTCCAATGTGCCAAATAATCTTTGTATAATTTATAAATGATAACAAAGCAATCAGGCCACATTCATAAAAGCCCAGTGACACATAATTTAGCTGAATCTGAGGATTACAATTAATTGTCTCCCTTTGTTCCAAGTTCTAAATCTTAGTAAATGATTCACTGCATGTCATTACAGCTTAATATTTGCATGAAATCGCAGTTTAACTGGCATAATTTAACAGCAATTAAAAAGCTATTTAATCCTCATGCAAATTGGCATGAGGGGCCTTGAGTATGAAGTGTGTTTGCGGGTTTTTCCTGCATTTGCAAGAGGACAGTCTTATGCTTTAAGACACCTCTAACATAATTGATAGTTTTCCTTTTCACTGAAATGTGAAAGCACAATAATATGTGATTTTTCTTACAACTGAGAAATAAGTCACAAACCACAAGAACTTCACTCTCTAGTACAAATGAAAATATATCTTTTTTTAAAAAGTATTTTAAAAGTACCAATACTTTCTTATTTTAAAAGAACCAATACTTATTTAAAAGTGTTGGTTCTTCTGTAGATGCTATTCCATATAGTACAAGGAAAATCTGATAGAAAATCAAAATCTACAAAGCCAGACAAAACTCTCCTATTCCCCAGATTCATATTCATTCCTGTTGGAGCCAGCCAAAATTGATGAAATAATATCAAAAAAACTTGAGCTATGATGACCTGTTGTCATATTATCTGTAGTTTATGTAAGATTAAATTTAAGCCAGTTTTAGAACACTGACTCCAATCCTTCAAGCAATTACACAGCTGCTTAGTTTTACGTGCATTAATATTACCAATTATTTCAAGGGGATTACTCATCTACTTAAAGTTATGCACATATGGAAGTGCAATTACTGCTCATCCTCCATATTCCTAAAACTCCTCCATGGTTTTAACAATGGGAATTTGTTAAGATTTAATTCTCACAGCATGGTTTTAGAGGAAACATAACTATTCCTGTCTTCTGAACATAAAGAGTAAGAACTGAAGCTGAAGTAATGAGTGCTGGTTTCAGCTTCCAATCCAATTCCAATCTCAAGACAGTTTCCTAGAGTATCTAGAACTGTCAATCCTCATAGTGATTTTGTGGGAAGATAGGTGAGCTATTAACCATAAACTCTGGACAGATAAATATATTAATAAATGCTCATCCATTCAAAAGATCTTAAACTTTCTTATCCGCTAAAAAAATGCAAGCAGTGTAACACTTCCATCTATTTTAAATATCAAGTGCTTGAAATCCAGCAGGTAACTCATCATTTATTTCAGAGCTGAGTTAATTACTCTCTTATTACAAGTTGCAAGTAAACACCAGAAATGAAAAAGTGGCTGAATTACAGTTCACAGAAAAGCTTAATGTTTATTATTCACATTAGCGCTCCCACACAATAGCAGCTTTTTATTTACAAGCATTCCAGGTTTTATACCCATGCTTATGCCACATAAACAAATAAAAGGCATCACTTAAAAATTATGAATGTTAAACTCTGTGTAAAAATTATCCGGTGTCATTTGCAAATGTTTCTTGTAGCCTTTCAGTCTGCTTAAGAAACTCTGAAATAAGAAAAAGCTCACTCAAAATTTTACCAGTGTCTCAATCAAAACGTTGTGCCTAAGTCCTGTTGGCAGTTTTATAAATCATCAAAAGCTGCAAAGTAAGCTGAAAGTTTTCCAAGTTCTGCTAGCCATTGGTGAAGCACTGTGATTTTATTGAGAGCTTGGAATATAATGCTTATTCAACTCATTCAGCCCAAAAATCCCAGAGGTCAGCAGTTGGGTTTACCACGGTTACCTCACATATATCAACACTGGGAGTATAAGGCCTCACATTTTTCCAAGTCCATGTTTCTTGTAATAATTCTTAGTATGGGATCACATCCAAATTGGTTTTGAAAATCATACATCAGTAAGCGCTTGCTTGAAACATGTTAAGCGGAAGAAGAGCAATACAATAAGAAATTGAGATTATTCAGATATCCTGTAACAATTTATACGTTTCTGTCACCCCTTCATTAATACCAATCTAAAAAATAATTAGGTGGTAAAGTTCTTCTGTTAGACTGTGGAACCTAATAGGGAATCATAGAATTATAGGGTCATTAAGGTTGGAAAGACTTCCAAGATCACCGAGTCCAACCTTAGATCAATCACCGCCTTGTAAACCAGACCACAGCACTACACATCACATCTTGTGGTTTCTTGAACACCTCCAGGGAATTTGGTTTCACTGCCTTTGAGGGCAGTAAATTCTAATGCCTGGTTACCCTTTCTGTGAAGAAATGCTTCCTGATGTCCACCCTGAACCTCTCCCCTGGCACAGCCTGAGGCCATTTCCCTTTCTCTGTCACTTTTTGCCTGAGAAAAGAGACCAACCCCCATCTGGCTGCACCCTCCTGTCAGGAGTTTTGGGGAGCATAAGGTCATTCCTGAGCCTCCTTTTCTCCAGGCTGAACACCCCCAGCTCCCTCAGCTGCTCCTCATCAGTCTTGTGCTCCAGACTCTTCTCCAGCTCCATTGCCCTTCTCTGGACGTTCTCCAGCCCCTCAATGCCTTTCTTTATGTGAGGAGCCCAGAACTGGACACAGGACTCGAGGTGCCACACCAGTGCTCAGTGCAGGGGGCGATCACTAGATCACTCTATATATTTATTTTATATGTATGTATAAAGGCTCAGATGATTTCCATGTGATCCTACACAATAAGTCAGCAAGCAGCTTAAAACTTGTTGAACAGTTCATGACTTATGTGAAGAGTGGGAAATTGGAAGTGGGTCCCTTGCGGTTCTCTGGCAGTGCAGACAGCTCTAACACCTGCTTGTTGTCTTTACATTCCTCCTCATAAACTTTTCTCTTTTCTCTTGCTTCCTGATCATCCTTTTAGACCTTAAGTTGAAAAGTTGATGTCTTCACTGTTATCCTGATCCTGACGAGATGCCAGGTGGGGAAGAAAGAAAACTTGTAAACTGTTTCTTATGCCTAATATTCTTGGCCTGTTGCCAGCTAACCCTGTTAATGAGCAGCATCAAAGAAATCCCTGGGGATAAGCAGCGAAGGATAGAAAGAAATATCTGTCAGTGCAAAACTAATACAAACAATTTTACCTCTTGTCTTTATTCCAGAGCTGTTATTTATTTATTACTCAATTTGTCTCATCAAAGATTTTAAGTCTCAGAACAGCCTACCTTACTAGACATAAAATAAGGATATAAATTTTGTGGTTAGAGCTCTCCCTCAGTATCCCACAGCAGCAAGAGCCATTTATTGAAAATTTGGGTTATGTAGTCTAGGTTTGATTTTCCCAAGTAATTTTTGTGTTTTCTTAAACTCTTTCTTATTGTATTTCCGTTGCCCCCAGACGAAGGAAGGAAAGATGAATCTGACTCTGTGTTCTCAGAAGGCTAATTTATTATTTTACAATATTATATAATATTAAAGAATAATAAACTAAACTATACTAAAGAATACAGAAAGGATACTTACAGAATGCTAAAAATTATAATAATGAAAACTTGTGACTCTTTCCAGAGTCTCGACACAGCTTGGCCCTGATTGGCCAATGAGTGAAAACAACTTAGCCCAGAATCCAGTGAATCACGTGTTGGGAAACAGTCTCCAAACACATTCCACATGAGCAAAACAGAGGAGAAGCAAATGAGATAATTATTGTTTTCCTTTTTCTCTGAGGCTTCTCATCTTCCAGGAGAAAAATCCTGGGCGAAAGGATTTTTCAGAGAATACACGAATGCCACACTTTCTGAATTAATTCTAAGTTATTTTGATTACTCAGCTTTTTATGAAAGCACAAATTTATTGTTTGTTTTTTTTCAAGGATTGTATGTAGACAACTTTTAATTTTTTCATTAAATCTGTCACTGAAATGTAGCTCTTATTTGCAAATAATTGCCTTGAGGCAGAAGTAGATAACACTGGCTTAACAGGCTTTCCCCTCCTTTTCTGCAGGGCCACCCTCTGCCCCGAGGAATGTGGTTTTCAACATCAACGAGACAGCTCTGATGCTGGAGTGGAGCCCCCCGAGCGACACGGGGGGCAGGAAGGACCTCACCTACAGCGTGGTGTGCAAGAAGTGCGGCTCTGACGCCAGCCAGTGCGAGGTGTGCGGCGGCGGCATCCGCTTCGTCCCGCGGCACACGGGCCTCACCAACTCCTCCGTCACCGTGCTCGACTTCGTGTCCCACGTCAACTACACCTTCGAGATCGAGGCCACCAACGGCGTCTCGGAGCTCAGCTTCTCGCCCAAGCAGTTCACGGCCATCACGGTCACCACGGACCAGGACGGTGAGTGCCAGCAGCGCTGCGGGGGTGTCGCCGTGTCCCTGCCGCCGGGGCGCTCGCGGGGGGATCCCGCGTTTCTCGGAAGCCTGGGTTGGTCATTAGGGGGTTTTGCGGATTGCTGAATGCTTTCAAGTGCCTTCCGTGAGGACTTGCAGCTTCTGCTGATGAGGGCATTAAATGCTTTTGGCAGGTGGCCCTTGACCCCATTACACAGGGCACAAACCCATACTTTTCTGTTTGAAATTAAGTGCAGGCTTTATCCATCTAAGAGAGCTGTGTCAGTGGTTCTTCAGCACTGGAGTCTGTCTGGTGCTTTTGCAACTTCAGTTTTGCAAGAGTAAAACACCACAGGTTATCCATTACAGCTCCACAATTCGAAGGCAGAGTGAAAGTGAACTCACTTTCTTTAGTATCTGTGTTTCATAGCAAAGATAATACAGCTTACCTCACTGTAAGATACTTGTGCATCTGTATGAGCCATTTCCTCAGGCAAGCTATCCTAATAGATTCTTTTTTATTCTCTTATTTAAACTTTGCATTGTTGTTTTGAGCTTTTTCTTGCCCCCATTTCAGTTTGAATTCATGTCCAAGGTGAATCTTTGTGAGGAACATGGGAAACTAAAAGAGCTCTGTATTTTTTGTTTACTTCTGCAACTTTTTCTTCTTTAGAAATACTTACTGTGCCAGGAGACAGCATCATAGGTTAGCAACAATGCAATCCATATAGCACTGCTCTCTTTTGGCTTGTGTAACTGTAGACAAGAAGGTTATTTCAGAATTATCCCTTGCTGACATTTGTTCCAGAAATGTTTTTCACCTGCTGTGCAGTGACATTGCAACTGCAGCTGAAGTGTTTAATGTAGAGCAGGAACTGAGCTGGCAGAACTGCTGTTTGGAGTAGAACACATTTGATGATATGTTTGTGCTAAGTAAAAGTGCAAATGTTCAGGAGCATCCTGTTATGTTCCACTTGTAGGGAAGGCCCTGGGTTCTTTCACTGATCAGCCTAGCAAAAATCTGCTTACCTGTGTGTCTGGGATGAGTAGTTTTGTCGATGAGTAAGTAATGACTCGTTTGCCTTTGGGCATACAAAAATGAACAGCTTGCTGTGATGATGATGATAATAATGACAGTGATGGTAATACTAATAATATTCATGAAAATTGATTTGAAAAAGCACAAAACCCACTTGCTCACTGTCCACGATGGTAACAGAAGAGCTAATTATATAAGATGCCTAATGATATATAGGCCTTGCATTGACAATTGCCTGAAGCACTGAGACAATGTATCATGTTGGAAACCTGCATCTCTATTTCCCTTTTTCACTAAGGGAGAAAGTGAGGTGCCAGAAACTTCCCCTGTGTAAACTTCCTTTTGGATATTGTGCTCCATGGTATTAAACACAGTCACTAAGCTTGTCCAGGTGGAGGTCACCTGAAATAAAGTTCATTTTTAAAGTGGGTAACAGCTGTGTGAACACAGCTTGTGATGTGCGTTTAAGTGGTAGGATTTTAAAAAATAATGTCTTTTGCTGTTGTCTGTCCCTGGTTTAAGGATATAGATTTTCTCTGTGGTTTATTCAAAACAGGGAAAAGACCAATGCTTTGATAGTTTTTGACGCACTGACAGTAAACTCTAGACTGTTTGCATTCCCTTTAATAATTCTTACATTACTAAAAATGCTATTGGAAAGGCTTCAGAGGATTTAAAACCAGATTTTCAGAGTATCTGTCAGTTTATCTCGATATAAAAAGACAGCTTTGGGTGAGAAAGCACTGTACTAATGAAATGGAGTAATTTATAAAATGTAGTTAAAAAGAAAAAACATTTCTGTAGGCTTACAGGCTGTGTAGTTGTATAAAACTAAGCACGGTGACTATATATTTAAAAGGACAGGGAAGAAATGCAGTGCTGTATGAAACATGGGAGAAAATTCATGGAGTTTTTGTTGATGGAAAGTATGGAGAGAAAATGGACATTTTAAAGTTAATTTTAGTCATAAATAAGGCATATAGAAAAAGCTAGGGTATCCAACCTCAGAAAAGCAAGCTGTAGAACTAAAGCTTTGGAACATAGCAGAGATTTTATTATAAGCTCACTGCTGGTAGTATTTCCTTATAATCTTTATGCTGATGAAATGGGTGGTAGTTATTGCATGATATATTGTAGGTTTGTGCACATATTCATAGGAAACAAAGATCCAAGATTAAACATATGACATGACAACAAAAATATATTTGTTTTTACAAGAACCGCTTTACCAGAACTCCAAAGATTTTGGTTTAAATCCATTTTTTTGCATTTGATATGTGTATAATGTGAAAGATACAGGTGTGCAATAAATTCTGCCCACACAACATATTTATCCCATGTTGATACTACCTTTTAATATGCAGTCTTTTCCTACATACTGTTTTAATGGTTTTGGTATGCACATTGCATATAGTGCAAGACCTCTTATAAATACGTTAATTGTTTTATTCAGTTGTCATATCTTTGTTAAGAATCTTCTGCTGTTGTAAGTCCAAACCATTCTGTTAGCTACAATCATTTAAAGTAGTGTTTTTTTAAATTTTGTTTTATTTTCTTTGAGCATATTGGATTTACTTCCCTCTAGTGGCCTTTTCTTTTGACTGGATTGTGTGAAATTAACAGATTGGTCATTAAGCAGGCAAAATTATTAGCTTGGTCTTCAGGGGTTTTTCTCTGTTTTTGGAGAGCAATGTTGCTGAATAATGTAATTCAGTGCAGAGTTGTGTGGGCATCCACAGGAACTGAAGAATTGTATTCTGCCACATTAGTGAAGAGAGTAGTCTGAGAGCATCCAAGAGGGGGAATATTTGCTGACAGGAGAAGTGAACTAATTCAGAAGTCATTAAAGCTGATTTTTATGCACAGAGCCCTACCACAACTAATATTAAAATCTTAACTGCCTCCTCATGCAGTTGTAAGTATCAACAAAATTAAGAGTGGTACTCAGTTTTAACAGTGACAAGGAGCAGACTGAAGGAAAGTAACACTTGAAAAAAGGCTTTGCAATATGCATCCCTCAAACCTCTCTGTAATTTGATGTCTAAAGCATTACCAGGCCTGATCAGATACTAAAAAATTTACTAACATTAATATGAGTAAGGCTTGTAAAATTCACTTGGTAATATTGGTTATATTTTCCTTTAATTTTATACAAGGACTCATCAATGGGTTTGTTTTTTAACCCTTGGCTTCATTAGGAAACAAGATTTCTGTGGCCACATTTTCTGTCATGCACCACGAAGAAATATGGTCCTGTACAATCACAGCATGTGCTGTGTCTTGTCCAGCCAGTGTGGCAAACAAGGATAGGGCAGGGTGAGTTAGGATTTACAGATGTTGCAGATGGAGAGATGAGGGAAGTGATCTATATGCTACCCTTCAGTCTTTGTTCCAAAGTGTTTTGAGATACCAGAATAAATTCTCACTTTAAACTCAGATAAATGGACAGATAAACAGGGTTCTGCTCAGAAAAGCACTTAAGCAGAGTTCTTGCTCAAGAAGGAACATTAGTACATATTAAAGCACTTTCCCAAATCACTGCTAAAGTGATTTGTAAACAACTGAAAGATAAAACATGTTTTCACAAAAAGCCTCATCAAAAAATGTTTAACAATGCTATTGTTCAGAAAAGTGCCTGGATGCCTTTTCTTTATGAGAGAGAGAAAGTTTTATACAGCAGTAAATATGCTGAGTACAAAGTAATTGTGCTCAATCAACTTTAAACCATTGTGTGAAGAAGCAGAGAATTATGTCCCAAGTTGTAATTTATATTTCTCTTATGAGTAATGGAGGGAAGAGACATCTCAATATATAACTTTCTCAGCATTCCATAGTGTCTGCATTGCCTAAAGAAAATTCAGTAGCACTGGAGGTTTTTCATGCATAATTAAAGTAGTAAATAATGAATAATTAAGCAAAACAGACCTTAAAACAGTAGTCCCTATTTCCAAATAGCAGTCCGTGTATGCTTTCCCTCACTGTGCGTTCATACTTTCTATTCCTTTAGAACAGAGGGGGCTTTAACTTTACACTACAAGGAGTGGGAGTATGAAACATATCCCAAGTGGTGGAGAATTTACACTGGAGAAATTCCCTTTCTGCATCCTGGAAAGTCTTCTCCTTGCTCAGTTCTGCAGTTTGTGGGTGACTCTGGTCTCTGTGACATCAAAGACCTGCTGGCAGAATCTGAGCACGAGCGGCTTCACTCTGAGGGCACAGCCCTACCACTGCACTAAACACTTGTCTCATTTTTCTGTGTCTGTCTCGTGTTGGCAGCCGAGAGTTTCAGTCAGACCCCAAAAGTGCAAATCTGTCAGGATTCTGTTGTCTAATACATCTTATTTCATGTGAGCCATTGGCAGATACATGCTAGGCCATGTTTCCTAATCTCATGGTAAAATCTTGCCAGTGTTTGGAAGTGTTTAATATCATTCCTTTTTCTAACTAAGTTAAGGTATATTTCTAGTACAGGTGGCTTCCTCAGACATATTTATAGTTCAGTGGAGACAGTCTGTAGAAAGAGGAACCTCTTTTACTCATTGCTGTGGGAATTGATGAATACCTGCAAGGATTTCAGTGTCTCTTCCAGGAATATAAACATGACTGTATCACCATGAATTAAAGGCATGAAGTATAATAATCACTGTGGAGATGGTGTAAGTGGTTAAGAGCCTCATCTGGCTGACATTCTGTGTCTCAGTAACACTACCAGGTCAGTTTATCAAGATTAATCCTTGTGGCTGGTGCCAGTGGAGTTTCAGGATCCTCACTTGTGTGGCAGGGGAGTTCCCTGTTCATTCATCCTAAATTGATTCCCAAAGCAGCATCCAACATTCACCCTAATCAAAAGTCAACTTTCCTTTTTCCCCCCTGAGTCTCAAATCTCTACAGACAAGATTGTCATTTGTGACTTTAAAGTCAAGAAGGCCTCTTTTCATAATGAAATTATGAAGCCCCTTTGAACAATCTTCCAAACTGTTTTTTTTAATAGATTATAAATATAAAGGAACAGCTCTTCTAAGTGGCTGATTATTGGAATAGAAGCTCCATAAATAATAAAAGCCAGTTATAAAACATTGACAAAACCCTCCATCAGACATTGCCAAAGCTCCAGCCCACATGAAAGAAAGAACATGACATTTTCATGGATGACAATAAAAAGAATTTTATGGCATTTGTTTACTGGACATCTACATCTGCACTGAGAGTTCCACCCAACACTACTGTTGTCAGCATTGCTGATGCTGCTTTTGGGAAAAATTTGAAGGGAAATATCAACATCTTGGTAACTGACTAGGGACAGTCTGTAAACAGCCATACTGAAGGTGATGGGAAGACAGCAAAGAGTACAATTTTTAAAAAAAGCTCGAGATGCATGATAATACATTTAAACAATACATTTTTAAAGGAATTCAGCATTATGTAAACAATATTCAGCGTGTTTGTGATATGAATATGTATGCATATTTATAGCAGTGTGTATATAAATAAGCATTTTCAATTGGAAAGAAAACCACAAGAGAGAAATTCTGCATCTCAGTTCTCAGACTCATTGAGGTCTGCCAGAATTAAGAGTTTAGAGCCAAGGTCTTTGTGCAACATAGGTGTTAATCACAGATTTTCATCTGCTGGTCACCTCTGTACAGCTACACTACTTGTAGCTGATGGTTTTTTGCACATATGCCTGATTACTATACAGTATTCATAGGAGAGAAGTGGCTTTTCAAACAGTCTTGATTTATTTCCTGAATGTTTTTTTAAATGATTATAAATTTTTTAACAGATATGTTGTTTTTCTGCTGGAGAATTTGGATAGCCACTCATTTTTCTTAAGGTAGCAAAAGTCAACCTGGTGGCATTTATTTTCATCTCTCATACACCAGAATTAGCCTAATGAGTCAGCCAATGCATGTATTTTCAGATACATTCCTCTAACTTGCACAATATCAGGAGAACAAAATTAAATTCTAGTTTGAATGAGAAGGGGAAAGGTTAATCAATGCTATATTTTTTCCCTCAATTTACTTACCAGTGCGGTCTTTCAGCTTCTGTAATAGTTTCTTTCATTGTAGAGTGCACCATTATTTATAACCATTAGCAATTTGTCCATGACATGCATTTTCAGCAGATTTCTGATTTCACTTGTAGTCACTAAAGTGCAACACCCAAGTGCTTCAACAATTTTATATTTAATAATAATAGTTTATTTCAATTTGTGAAAGGGGCATTTGTGGAGAAATATGTAAAATAGTCATTACAAAGAAATTGACAGGCACAGAGCACTGAGATAAGAAATGTGCCCTGATTTTGTTTGTTATTTTTGCAGTCAGTAGCTGTGAAGGGCATTCAGAACATGATAAAACCCCCAAGAAGGAAATGTGTATTTATTGACTTTGGTGATTTTAACTAGAATGTCAAATAACCTCTTTGGTGCTATCTCCACACTTGCCTAAGAACCATGTTAAGGTAATTAAGCACATTTCAGTTATCTGGAACCTCTCACAATGAATGATACACAGTGGAAAGGATCACCATTGAACATTCTAGTCAGAGTAGGGAAAAAGGTATTTCAGATATGAACTGAATTAGTGAATTGGAAACTTCCACAACAAATGTTAATTGACCAGCTCAGGAAAATGTTCAGAGTTACACCAAGAAACTTCTGTTTTCAAAGTTTACCTAAGCATTTCTGAAAGATATTTCATTAAAAAACAAAACCAGCCAATCAAACTAGATAAAACAAGATCAACACAAAACCAAAGGAAACTCTGGTGTTTCCAGTGCATGATAAGTGAAATTATGATTTCTGTTGCATTCATGGTAAAAGTAGTGATTTTTGTTAAGTTTAGTAAAGGAAGACATTCATCATAAATGATCAGTCTGAAAAAATTCATGTTTATACCTCTCATGACTTTGACACAAATCATTAGGGTTTGTGTTAAAAATGAAAGACACAGGAAATTACAACCAATTCTGATAATGTTCAGGGTCTGTAAAGCAACAGTGTTTCAACAGTTTGCCTGAATAATTTGCTTCTTAAAAGTAGTTTCTTCATTACACTCAACAACTCTTGACTCTTCCATATGCATTTGCCTTAGGCTCACATTTTGAAAATAGTTTAAATTTATACACGATAATGGCATTAAGTTGTGCACTTTGGAATGAGAGCAGACTCAAATTTACATCATTTCCTAAGCTTTAGAAGTTTATTTTACATCTCTGTTTGCTTCAAGATATTTCTAATAACATACTTTTACCTTTTCTGCCCATGCTAACAATGAGAGACATCTATTTGCTGTCTTCATATATCTGTGTTGCATATTTAAATATTTTCCTACTGTAGTAAAATTTATGCTGTGCTCCTATGAATGAATAATAAAGATTGCTCCTCTGAAAGTTTACATTAGCCAGGCTATGCACACCTAATATTTAATTTAGAAGTGCATGTTGCATTTAAAAACAACCTTTCTTGTATTTTAAAAACCTGTTTGAAGTGAGACTTCATATTTGAGTCTGAATCTTCATCTGTCAGAGATGAGACAAGCGTCAGGGTTGGGGGATGCATTCTTGGCCAGGAGCAAAAGGGGAAAAAAAGCCACACTCATAATCTGCTAAATCTTATTTCCATCCAGCATGCAATGTCTAGTTTCCAGAAAGAACTGATTCTTGCATATTAAATATGCATATTTTTCTTTGCTTCTCTTTTTTTAAGGCTTTATTTAAGCCCTTCGCTTAAGCAGAAATATTCAGGAGGTTCTTAAGTAGACTTTTTCAATAAAACCATTTCAAATCCTTTTCATACTTCTTGACCTAGAGCAAGTGCAACTAATTCTGTGAAGGATTGGCTTTTCAGAGTATTTTTGTTGTTGTTTTCTCTTGCTAAAGTGGCATACATGCATCAGATACAAGTGTTTTATTTTGCTATCTCCGTGTAGAGTCAGGATAGCCAAAAGGAAAATGAGAATGATACACAAAACCATTCCCATGGCAAACCTGAGTGAAAGACAGAGCCATGATAATGAAATCATTTATAGTATGAAAAACAAACAAAAAATGTAATAATTTAAGATGAAGATGAAAATCTTTACCTTTTCAGAGAATACATGTGACTGCACAGCTGTATTAACTTCCTTCCCTGGTCTTCCATATTCATATTTATAGCAGAATTCTGGATAAACTTCCTAGATAGTCTTTACATTCTCATAAACATCATAAAGCTAAGCTCTTTTAAGCAGCATGGTGAATAAAATTTGTTTGCCTTTCAAGATGATGATTTTATTGTCAGACATTAAAAATGTGGCTTTCTAAGGCAATTTAGGGAGGATAATGCTGACAACTTCAAAAAAACTGGAGTGGGTGGAATATATGTCAGTTTTTATGAGCACATCACTATTAGTCTCAGTTGATGGAAGATTAAAATTAATTGCAATATCAAGATGAATTTTTTCTATAATTAAAGATATTTGAAGGCTAAAATGGGCATAATACTATATATAGTTTCGTTTCTACATGCATCTATATATTATAAAAAGAAGTCTTTCAATATGTGTATAAATAGTGTGTGTCACTGATTTGTTAGTCTAAAACTAAATACAGGTCTATATGTTAACATCTTTCTATTTGCTATAAGAATATTTAATTTTGTGGAAATATTTTATAATACTTACATATTTTCCATGGAAATTTTTTAGATTATTTGTTCTTTCTTCTTAGATATTCCTGCTTATCTATTGGGGGTTTTAGAAACCCTTTCAATAGAAAAGATAGAAAGAATTAATAAGGGTAAATATTATTAGAGCATACTCTATGTAATTTAAAGTATGAAAATATTCCATTATTCTGAGTTACAGCAGTATTTGATAGTCCTTGTAAAAACTGCAATATTTGTAACAGAAAACAAGAATAGCACAAATTTGTCTGCAGTAATACAAATTCTCCAGATTTCAAAAACTGCAATTATTTTACTTCTGGTGACTTTCACAGCCATTTTATGCAAAACAAAATATATATGATCAATCCTTTAATGGGTACTGATTTTCTATGTGGCTTTATTTCTTGAAGCTTATTTCCTGTATAGGACATTTCATTACAAAGTGCAGCAGGTTCCTTTTGGCTGCTTTACTGGATGATAAATTGGGAAGGGAACCAACTCAGAGCAGCAGAGTGGGGGCAGATAATCCTGTGAATTCAGGGATGTACAGGGAGACTAATGAGACAGAAAATGGGCCTCAAATCATCTTTGGATATTTCACAGCTAAAATCTTTGGTGTTTGGATGACACCAGTGATCTCAAAACAAAAAAAAATAGTGATTTACTAAAAGATTAGGAATTATTTAGGAAATCATAGTATCTTTTTCTGGATGGAAAACTGTGGCCAAGGAAAGGTTATTTAAAAAACAAACCAAAACAAAGCTTTTCATCCAAATATCCACATATTGTATATTTTAACATATAATTACTTCCCAGTTTCCATAGAAAAAGATTGTTTATTGCTGTATAATATAGAGTTGTATGGAATAATATGTGGACTTCTGTTTCTCTCCTTCACTCTTTATTTTTCTGACCTGGGTGGGTGAGTGTTCTTATGACACCAATATATACAGACATGTAGATGTCTCTATTCACTCTTCATTTTAGTACATATTTTTACAAGTAAATTAACTCCTAATTGTGAGATGTTGGACCACATAATCCAGATTATTCACCTTCTAAGTGGTTCAGAAATTTAACTGACATTTATTTTCACGACAAATTCCTATGAAGTATGTCCTTCCATTTACTAATTCCTCTCAAATTTTTGCCACTACCTTCCAGCAGTGAAATAGTGCATCAAATGCCTGAAAAGAGAACAGTAGCAACAATCAGACAGTTCAGGGATCGACATTTGGTTATTAGTTCATGGTTCTTTAGGTTGGTGCACTCACCTTTATTTGCTTCACAATATTTCCTGAGAACACAACATCAATAGTCGGCATCTGTCCAGCAAGAGGTGGCTTAGTGCTGCAATAAAAAGTTCTTCTCAGTTTAAAGTGGGAAAGGAACTGTTTGAAACATTAAATTCCTTCTGTCAGGCAGATGGGGATTTAACTGGAGCACTCTCAGTTATAAAACAAGTTTTCATTGATCTGAGTGGTTGAATTCCTAACTGTAGCTTATTTTCCCTTTGATTTTGAAATCCATAAATGCCAGTCATAGCTTTAAGAATGAAAATCATTGGCATGGGAGTTTAAATTAAAAGTGATAAATTGAGCCTGCTGGTGACCACTGCCTCAGCCAAACACAAATGTCATGGCTCTGACTATAAACACTGCTACATGTTTCATTTTAAATTGTTACAAATTAGGCAGGAAGTTAATTGCTAGCTTGGAATAAAAGTGATGATGCTGATTGGAAAAGCCATCATAAACCAATTTTTTCTTTGCAGCAATGCCATCTGACATACCAAAAGTAAAGCAATACTAATAAAAATTAATCTGTAAAAATAGGCATTTGTTGTGGGAATAAGTGTGGCAATGGCTGTATGTGTGTGAAGGTGACTTCCCTTCAGAATGCATTTGGCAGCTTAAAAATGTGAGAGAAGGCTGAAAGACGCAGGAGACATTGTTCTCCCTCAGCTGTAGGTTGTTGGGGGTTAGGGACATATATCTCTATCACTGCTGACTTGATATTAGAGTTGCTATCAACTGTTTTAGTGGCAGCAAGTGCCAGGATGAACAATTACTCATTAAGAGAGTGTGACCTTAAAAAGCGAGCAAAGCTGTTAATCTTAACTAGTCTCTCATTTATTTTACTCTCTGTCCAGAAAATGCACAGCTGTAAAAGCAGACACAACAACGTTCAGGGATTCACCAGACAACAGTTTCCTTTTCCTCAGGTTCCAGATTTAGTGCTAGTTTCAGTATCAGCAGGACTATTTCACAACTAATCAGTTGTTTGTTCTTTCTAGCAATGCATTGCTTCCTTATTAGCAGCAGGACAAGGCCCTTGATAGTACATAAAGTGGTGAAATGTTTGTTTGCCTCAGGTGAAGAAGTATAAAAAAACCCAAACCAACTACAAATGCTGCATCAATGCAAGGGAGTCTGCCTCCTAAACCAAGGACAGAAGTATTTGAAGTTAAACATTTCTCATGAGTTAAGACAGAGCTCCCAGTGCAAGTGTGAAAGTATAAATAAGAATACTTAACTGAGCTCTCTGTTTTCCTCATTCCTGAGCAGTTTTCTTGGTACTCACCTCTCCACCCTTCACTTCTTTTCTGCTCTCCTGCTTAATTCTTTTAGCCACTGCAAAGTTGGTGCTGTAGTTGGTGGGTTTTGTTCTGCCTTGGAGTGTCTTGTAATGCATAAATCCATCCATCCATACAATACCAGCTGGCCTGGCAATTCTGCCACTTGTTGCTTCTTCTTAGAGGGCACAGCTTGGAAGTTAAAAGTTGCTTTAACCCATGAGTGAAAGCACAGCAGACTTTGTGTCCTCTGCAGTTTTGAGTCTTGTACCAGTTTGCTGATCATAAAGTGAGATAAATGCTGTGTATGCTCTCAAAAAATGCAAGCCCTCTATTTTGGAGAGTTTTTAATCAAATTTTGTTACTGTGCTATGTGGTTCTGTTTATACAGTTTAGAGTTTTCCAAAATTCCTACCATGCATATTTTCAAAACTTGAAGATTCCACCATAAATATTTATTTTTCAAGTTACAGTTTCATTGTAGAGCATCAGAGCAGGAGTTAAAATTTTGTGAACAGTTAAAATAATCGTGGTAGGCTGGTATCATGACAAGGGGAAAGATCCTAGTAGTTTGGAAACTTTTTCTTTCGTAACTTTTAAACTTCACTTGCAGGAGAAAAAATGTTGCAAGATACTAGATAAAGACAGACCAACTGATGCAGAAGAACTGAAAATTTTTAACAATTAAAAACACAAAGCACTTTATATGGATTGCATAGAAAGCAACAACTTCTGATGGGATTCTGGAGATGCCAAAATCAGAGCTTTCTACTCTTTTTAAAATCTGGTATTTTGTAATACATGCCTGCTACTTGAACACCAATGTTAGGACTGAAATAAGGGAGCTTCAGACCTTGAAATTCAGAGTTTGAAATCCTTGTGCAGCTCACTCAGGCTCACTAGAGAAACATGAAACTTTGTTGAGAAAAAGGCATTAACTAAAATAGTCCTGCATTTGCTGCATTCAAAATCACCTTTTGAAATTTATCTTTCATACAATAATTTAAATTTTATAACTACACTCAGATGCAATCTGCTAATATCTCATTAGAGAATATGAACAGGGCATTGTAGTTGGTATACCTTGCAGTTCACAAGTGTTTAATTGTTGTTTAAAAGAGTTGGTTTCAGGCATTTGCTGCTTCTATTCCTTCTCCTGATCTGCCTGTGCAAATTTATATAAACTACTATATTTTGGGAGAAACATGTCTAGGAATAGATTATTTTTACATAATCTGAAGTTATCCCAGATTCTGCTGTGGCATTTTAAGTGAAGGTCTGTGTGTAACCATGTAGAAACTTGCTTTTTAACTGCAGTGATTTAGAAGTGAGGTATCATCTCAGAGTCATGTCTTAAAAGACTGATGTAAAAATCACCATACTTTCTCCTTTCTTTTTTTTTCTTCCTTTTTGTGGCAACAGAAGTCTCAATTCCAAAGAACATGATGCCTCCTAATAAAATTTGTTCCACTTAATTAATCTCTGGAAACTTTAATTATCCTTGTACCATGCTTTCATAAATACAGGTCCTTAACTTGAACTTTGTTAATTTAATAAGTTCTGGTTTCCTTTTGTAGAAAGTTTTAGAAACTAAATTTTCTCATATCCAGAGATATCTCTGTTTGAATATAGGATATAAATAGATCAAGACATGTATAAAGTCTTTGTCCAAAGTCATGCCTAGCAAATTTCAGCCTTTTGCTTCTTTTTAATACATATTATCTCTGTGTTTTTGTAAAAATATTTAATTTTTTTCCTCTTAAAGACTTAATTATTTGTAGTATGAGTAGCAGGATTGGCACTACTTCATTTTCTTCATGTTGGTGCTTGAGGCTATTTCTTGTGTTTCCTACTGATTTTGCTGGAATATGGGCAAAAATCACCACAATTTGCTCACAGTTACACATTTATTGTTGAGTCTATCTTCATGCAGCTATTGATTCTCTTGAAAGTTACAGAAATAGATCTTTTGGGCTTCTCTATATTTGTCTAAAAACTGCCAGTTTTCTCCAAAGTTTTTTGTGAAGAGCTACCAAAAAGATGGGCTAACAGCACGCTCCCGTGAAGTGCTTTTGCAGGAGGAAATCTTGTGTCATTTTAGAAGGCACTATTTCATTTTACTTAATTTTGTTTTGGGTTTTTTTTTCCTTTGCTGAAGAGAAGTAATGACAAAGCCAGAATAAATGTAAATTCATTAGGGTTTTTCACATTTGTCAGGCCTGCATTCTTTTATGCACAGCCATAGGAATACAAGTATACACATGTATATATGCATGATTGTATGCCCTGGTGCCAGCCTTCAGTCCTTTCTGGCACAGAACAGCTTCTGACAGATTTTCCTCTTGTGTTTGATGGGTATGGAGGGATTGTGAAAGCTTTTACAAATCGAGTTTTGCTCTTCAATCACCGTTAAAGCAGCATCCCAGCAAACCTGCTGGATGTCACACCTCACAGGCAGGTGACAGATCTGTCATGTCATGTCAGACCTCACTGGGAATGGGGAGGGAGAGACCCTCCCTCACACAGGCACTGGGTTGGAAAGGGTTCTGCATTGATTGGGAAGCCAAGATTCTGCCTGCCCTCTGACCTTTATCAGTCAAAGCCTCACACTGGTGTACTCTGGGCAGAAACTGTTATTTTACTCACAAGTCCCCTGAAAAATTGGACAAGGTCATTTCTGGAAGATCTGGCGTCTTCAGTAAAACCTTTGTTTTGTCAAAATTAGGTTTCTGATATTATGACTTCTTATGATCTTGATTTGCACTAACTTAAGGTAGGGGAACTTTAGCTAGATATTAGAAAAAGGTTCTTTACCCAGAGGGAGGTTGGGCAGTGGAAGAGGCTTCCCAGGGCAGTGGTCACAGCACCAAGGCTGACAGAATTCAGGAAGCAGTTGGACAATGCTCTCGGGCACAGGGTGTGATTCCTGGGTGTTCTGTGCAGGGCCAGGAGTTGGATGATCCTTGTGGGTCCCTTGCAACTCAGCATATTCTGTGATTATATTTGCTATATTTTCAGAAAGCTCTGTTTTAAGATTTCTGCTTTTGGGTACTTTTTTTTTTTTTTTCCCAGCATGAGTCTCAGTTTCTGTTTTGATACACAAATACTTTTTTCTGCTTGTCACCAGTTGGAAAACAAGGTGAAATCCCACAACACAAAAGTTCTGAAAGCAGTTAAGTCCCCAGGACTGAGCTAAGACTTGAGAACATCCTACTGCAAATAGAAAAATCCCATCTTTTTGCTAGACTTCACATAAATAGACAATTCCATGAAGCAGAGCTTGTAATGCAGTCCTTTTCCCCATCATCAAATCTGTGCCTGTGTTAAGTTCTGAAGCTTTCCACATATGTGATTTATGTGTGACTATGCAAATTAAATTATTAAAGCCAAAACATATCTGCTTGGAAATTATCAAAACCCATTTTCTATACTCTTGAATTACAAAGGAGTCACTCGCTGGGCAACTTGGAGCTCTGGAAACAATGCTGTGAGAATGGCTGCAGCCAGGGAGGACACTGAATGATATCTTAGTACTCAAAAACACAGAGCAGAAATAGAAATATTCCAAAGAGTAAAGAGGTTAAGACATTTTGGTTTTTCACATAGGCTACAGAGTGAAGGTGGTGACAGTTCTGGCATTTTCATGGTGCTTTCTAGACCCATAATATTCAGATCAGTTGTGAGGAAGCTCACCAAATTATGGCTCAATAGCAAAAGCCTCAGTAATCAGAATGCAGTGCATCAGTTCCTACTTTGTTAATTCTATTATCTCCTACTGTTAGTACTGCTGGTACTGTTATTTTAGATATTGCCAAGAGGGATCCTGTTGTCCTTATCTAGAGTCAGATGGTTGAGTGTAGAAGGAAAAGGGAGGAATTCTGAGTTGGGTTGTACCTTTTCCCTTCAGACTGCAAGGTGCTAACCCTATTTTTCATGGAATTCTTCAGCTCATGTAAGAAACCCAATTTCCATTTCAAGTCAAGGTTTCAAAAAACCATTTTTATTGCAGTTGCTAAACCCTAGTTTGAGAATGTCTTGTACAGGCATTTATTTAGTTATTTGACTGAGCTAATTATTTGTATCAACCAATATACTTCAGAGGGATTACTGGGTCACTTCAGAAAGAATCCTTTGCTTGCCTGGAAGACATAATTTTGGTTGCTAGAACAGATTGCTGCCTGTTTCCATCTTCATATGTTCTGCATTAATGCTCACTAGCATTCATTCAATTTTTATTTAAAATTTTAATTGCCTCGCCAATGAAAGGGCAAAAAAGCAATTGAGGATAAGGAAAATAATCCTGTACAAATTGCTACCTTTTTAATTCTTCACAAATACTTTATTTGGCTTTACTCAACATGCCAAATATGTCTGGCAAAAATCTTATGAGAAGCAGCTTCTTTTAGTGGTTTTACAGTTCCAGCTGCTGTATATAAATTTACACAGCAGTTCAGTGGTTTCTGCTGTGCAAACTGAAAATGTATTATTTTCTGAAAATCTGCTGTATTTTTTTACAAGTCAGTTTACTTGCACTAGTTGCCTTCTGAAGTCCTGGTTATGACTTCCATAAGTAATAGGAACTTCACTCCTTAACTGTGGCAGTTCTTGGCACCTTCTCAGGTCCCCTTTCAGAACTCTGGTGTGAACCGGGTGCTGAACAAGCAAATGGGATCTGTTGGTGCTGCTGGTGATCGTGTCCATGCAAGGAGGTTTTCTCTCTCTTGTCCCCTCACTAAACTATGGACATCTTTATTGCAGTCCAGAGGGAAGAACTTCTCACCACCTTTGAAACCCCACATGGGTGAGGGGGTGACCTGAGCATGCACCAAAAATTCACAGAATAGTTTGGGTTGGAGAGGACCTTAAAGATCATCCAGTTCTTACAAAAAGCAGGGAGTTGAGGGCTGAGAAAGGCAGCAAACTTAGAGTTGAAACCACAGGAGATTCTAGGTGCTTATAGGAAATAGAATACAGAAAAAGGTATGTAGTCAAATTTAAAATTAAAAAAAAATAAACCCCTTCATTTTAACAGGATGTGTGAGTTCAGAATGTGCCTCACAGCTCAAGTAAATATGGAAAGCCTTCAAAGTTTCTGCCAGTGTAAACGACAACATTTTCATGGTTTCTGTAATTTCCCAGCTCATCAGGTGTCCTGAGCAAAGCTGTGGGACTAATTGATCTTTCATCTCACTGGCCATAATGAATATTGAAAAAAATTATACTAATTGAGTGTTTAAAAAATCTGAAACACAGGTTTAAGTTAAGCATGTTTGGGGTCAAACTGTTCTTTCTTCAAATGCAATCAGATTTTTAACATTGTCAATTCACTACTCTCCTTGATAATTGTTCATCTTCCTTGCCTGGCAAAACCACTTAGACAGGATAATGAGGTGTTGGACATGATGGAGGGTCCATTTGGAATTGCAGGGGTTTTAAATGACAGGTCTGAGAAGCTGTCTATGACTCTGTCAAATGTCAATAACAGGGACTCAGAATTCTGACTGATAAATAAATTGCTGGAAGTGTTTGCTGTTAAAATGCAATGTTAGCCACAGCTATACCCTGTCATGGTTCTCTTCTTTGTTTACAGAGATTTTGCATCATTCCCTGATAAAGAGCTCTCATTTTCAGCAATTATGAAATCTTTTAGTGTCAGTCATTAACTAAGCAAAAAATCCTAGATGATTGATTTATGTTACTTTGGAGGGTTTTTTCTTTTTAGTATTATGGATTGATTCTCAAAGAGTAATATTGGAAATGGTTTTAGAAATGTAGAAATAAATAACTGGCAGCATAGAATGAAAATAAATGGTTCCTGAAGTTGGGGGGGATTTTGCCTTTTGCTTCCCTTGAAGTTGATCCTAGAATTTATTTTGTTTGAGTTTTTAGTGGTGTTAGGTCCTGCCTACACTGAGAAATGAAGAAACCTATATTTCTGTCTGGAAAATTCTCCTGATAAACATACTCTGTCTATATGATTAACAAAAGTAAATGTCTCATGACAGTAAATATGCTGGACAGAGATAATTTTATTTATAAAGCAATCATTTCTCTACTCAAGGCTCTGAACTTCATTACTTCAAGGACTTTTCTGATTGGCCATGGAGGGAATTATAATAAATATTATAGCAATAATATAATTTTTCACCTTTTTTCAATTTAGCATGGAAAACATGCTTTAGCAGATCAGATCAATTATTCCCTTAAGCCATTAATTAATTTTTCTGACAGTTATCAATACCATAGAATTCAGAGTAAAATTCAGAGAACCATTTACTAGTTACAAGGTAATCATCTGAAGTGAAATGCCATGTATTTCACAGTATTGGTTAGATTTTATCCCTTTCAAAATATTTATGTGCTTTAAAATAACTTCTTGTTGTTTATCTCTTAATATCCAGTCAGTTTAGGTACATTTGGTTTAGAAAACACAAAATCCTCACTGCCACAGAACCAAAACTTTAGACTTTTATTCTAGAAAGACAAATATTCATTTATGCTACAAAGATCTTCACATTGCCCTCTATTATTTGCAGTAGACTTAAAATAAATTAATAAATAAATAAAAGCTGCAACATTTATGATTCTCAGAGGCTTAGCAGGAATCTTCTCAGTGTCACAAAAATGTGACATGAAGCTCAGTCCTTTGGGGACAGAAGGTGTGTGTGACTTCCAGGGCTGAGAGAGTCTTGCTTTGCTTTTTGTCTTGGAGAGCTCGAACCCAGACAGTTCCAGGAGTGTCTGCAGAGGGACACTCTAAATAAAACCACTGTGGGATGATAACAGTGAAACACAAAGTTCTCCCTAGGGTTGTAAGGCTGTTTTCGGTTTTTTGACTATTTAAGAATATTTTTTGTTTTACTTTTCTACCTCCTTCACTGCCTCTTTACTTATCATGTCCTACTTATTTATTCTTTTTATCTTTTGTATGGAATTGGAGCATATCATACATGATCTGTTGAAAAAGCTTGCTCTTTTTTTTTTTTTTTTTTTTTATGGCTCTTCTATATTTGTCAGACTGCTGATATTTTACACAGAAAAGAACAGCTGCCTGAGATGCCAATTTGTCACAATGGAGTAGAAATACCCATGGTAGTAGCACACTTTCCATTGACAAGAAAAACAATGGAAAATCACAAAACTACTTTATTTTATAAGTGATTTATCAAGTTAAATGACAAGTAATCTGTCACTGTTTGATTTTTCAGAATAGTTTACAGAACAAGAAACTCTTCCCTGGGATTAAAATCATGCAAATATTTACTGCATCCTATTATTTTACCTATTTCTCAAATGCATTCTGTGCTGTTTTCTGCCTTTCACCTGTACTGTTAGCAGTTTGAGATTTTCTGGTGATACTGTAGTGATACAGCCTAAGACAATTTAAATGTCAGCCTGATGAATGTGGCAATAATGGGATCTGATCGATTTATCAAGTGTTCTGTACAATCCTTGTGAATCTGCTCTTACCATGGTAGCACCCAGTGGCTCAGAATAAGAATAAAAGAAGACACAGGGACAAACATGGAACAGAATAATGAAAGCAAGCAGACCATCTAACTACTTTAGCTTTCCTTTGTGTCTTCTGAAGCTAAGAACAAGGATGAAATAAAGGCATCTTCCTTGGTATAAGGACATTACATAATTACATATTGTTTAGTAAATCCTACTGTTTGCAGATACTCTACAATAGTGACATCTTTGCATCACAATACTGTTGGAAAATACTTGATATGGATCCTTACTGACAAAAGTACTTGTCATAGTAAATTTTATAAATATGGAAAGAGCTAGAAGTCCCAAAAGAAGATGCAGTTTTTAACCTGAAATTAAATCCACAAATTTCAAATGAAATGCCTTAATGAAATTTAAGATTTTTTTTGTCTATGTAAAACAAAAAGTTTTGACAAGTGAGGTAACATTATCAGGAATTTTGCAGAATAAACCTAAACTCACAATCAGAATAATTTCTAAATGTCAGTGAAACTGGTAGAATTAAAATCTCATTAGTCAGTTGATAATTCCTAGTACCTGGCTTCTTAATGCCACCCAGTAAACAAATGATGGGGAATGCACTGCATCTCAACTTATTGCAAAAGTAAGCTTTAATTAGAATATAACTGAATTCAGAAGAATTAAAAAGATACAAGGGAGGTCAGGAAAATGGAAAGGATTGGCTGATGTTTTCTGTACATTATTTATGAGGGTTAAAAGGAGCCCTGGCTGCCCGTGCAAAACTGCTCTGCAGGACAGTGCCCTGATCCCCTCAGGCAGCATCAGGTGATTGATACCAATCTGAGAAAGCATAAACTTAATTTTAGACAGAAAGTGAGACTGATTTTCAGAGATTTGGGATGTCTTGGGCCGAGTATGATTTCCCAGGACTTGCTGCGTTTCCCTGGATCTGTGCTGTGGGGAGCACAGCAGCAGATCCCAATGCAGGTAATGTGGTGAGGGAGAACAGATGAGTTCCTGACAGTTTTGTCACTCTTGTTTTATGTGCTCTGTCCTGTGGTGTGTTTTGAGTGACTGTCACCACATCTGCAGGGGTATTATCCCAGGTGTGGACAGAAAAGGATGTACTGACACATGATTTAAAACTTTTGAGTGCTAATTAGGAAGGAGGTGTTTGACTGCATGTGTTCCTGGTTTAACATGGAGGTTCAGCCAGGCCACTGGAACCTGCCATGCTTTATTGGTACAAACCATTGGCTGGCTTTTATTAGTAAACTTTGTTGGAATATCAAGACAGCTCATTTTCATGGCCTTTATTTTTCTGTATAGATAACCATTGTGATTATTCAATTGTATGCACATTGAGCAGAAGTAAAAAAGAACTGGCAGTAGGGATAGAAATAGAGATAAAAAGAGCTTAAAACAGAAAACATGTTCTCCCAGAACAGGACTCATTAACTATAAAACATGTTTGAGAATAGATGTGCTGTGTTTCAACATTCCTAATTTCATCTGTGCTACATTACAGCAGTCATTGTTTTATTTAATGGCTTTATACTGGCAAATTTCTTTACTGACATTAGGGGTTTTTTGGGGGCTTGTTTTGGTTTTTTTGTTTGTTTTTGTTTTTATATATGCTGTGAACATACTTGCTTAGGGAAACTCCTAAAAGTGTATTTGACAGGTTAGGGTTTCTCTGTGGTGTTGCCTCCAGCACAACATTTCAGTGAAAATGTCACTGAGTGCTTTCCTTCTTGTAAGTGACCAAACTGCTCTTGAAGTCACCAGCTCACAAATGCAGTACTTGATTTTTTTATTATTTATTTAGTTTGAAAATAGTAATTGAAAGCTCAGGTTTTAAATATCATAAATATCAATATATTTCTTCTCCATGTGAGTGATTTCAAGAAGGAAAGAAACAAACTGTTTTGTTTGTTCTATAAACAACCTCCTTTTCTATAAATTACTAAATGTTATGCTTCAACTGCTGTGGTTATGGTGAAGAATAAAATAACTCTTAAAAGACTTATTGGATGAGTTTATAAACATCAGTGAGTAAAGACAGAAAAATATAGAATCAATAAATACAATTCATAGCAGAAGTAATTTTTTTCCAGAATTAGAGCATAGAATGGTAAACAGGAAAATAATGGGTAAAAGACAAGATAGGTCTATCTGTGGAAATATTTGAATTGATTTTAGTGCAGTCTCCTTCATATTTATTGGGATGGGATTGTTAGGTGGAAAGGATTAACAAAGAAAATCATCAGTTCAGAAGAATGTATTTATTCAGCTGTATTACAGGAAAAAGTGTCAATCCCCTTGTCTCCTGTGACATTAAAGTTAGAAAATTGACATATGTATATGTCAATCACAGCATGTAAAGCCACCCATTCCAAAAATCCATGAGTAATACAGTGCATGCTTGAAATACTGATTTCTAATTCATTTTCTCTCAAGACCAAATAAAATCACTTTCAAGGGAAGACCCAAATCTCTTCTACTTATGAAAATACACAACTTTTCTTAGTGCCCTACCTTTTAAGCTTTGTATATCAGGCTCAAACTCTGTGGTTCAGTCCTTGTGCCTGATTCGGACACACACAAAGCTCGTGTGGTTTGTCCCACGCCCCACCTCCAGTCCTGCAGGAATTTCTGCAAGAAAATATCCTGCAGGGTGATGTAGGAATAGGAGGGAGAGAGATTTTGGCAGTCTTTGATGAATAGCAAACTCTCCTTCTAGAATAACTCCCCTTAGAGTATTCTTCTCATGGCTTCGTACCCAGGAGGAAATAAGTAGCCAGCTGGAAGGAAGGAAAGCAGAGACTTAGCAGAAATGCCTTTGCTGTACTTGTTTAGGGATGGATATCAGTGGGTGATGAGAGATCAGAAATCTCTAATAGGCCATTTGATTCAGTATAAGAGGGAAATTAAAATTTACTCAATTATCTATACAGTATTATATTGCAAAGTTAAGCTAAATTTGTGGGTTCAGAGGTCTGCTAGTGCAGAGCTTGATAATCAGCTTCAGAGTTGCTCTGTTTGGTGGTGTGGAAAAGCACCAAACAACTCTTTATATATTATTTTATCTGTTCTGTTACCAAGCTGCTATGTTTTTAACAGATTTACTTTGCTAGTTAACATCCTCGAGTAGGATGTTAAAGCCTAGAGGAAAATCCTGCTTGCTTGCTTTTTTTAAAGCACAATCCTATGTAAAGTAGAAAATATTATTTGCATTTTCTTTCCGTCTGTAAGGAAGCCTCTTGGTAACAAGTGGAACCTTCAATACAATAAAATTTACATGAAACAAGCTGCCATTTGAGGGCTGTGTGGTTGGAATGACGCCAGTCAATAATAGATTGCATACCTCTGGTTAATTTATTAGCCACCTGTTCCAGAACCCATTACAAGAGCACATTAAGATGCTATCAGGTTGGGGGAGCATTTTGAGCTTCAGGCCTTTGAGGATGTTTTTTTGTGTATCAAGTCAAGCTAATAGAAAACTGTGATGAACAGTAGCTCATACTGCCCTCTGTGGAGAAGGGGGAATATTCCACAGGTTGCTATTTCTGCCTCCATCCTCTTTGAGAAATAATAGAGGGGTTTATGAAAACTTCCTCTCAATTAAAATGGAAGCTAATAAAGGAAACCTAATAATGCAAATATTGCAATTGTTAGTGCAACTGATGGTCTTTACAGACATGGGAATATGACAAAATGATGAGGTACTATAGGCTAATTTGTTTACTGCTTTTCATGAGCAAGAAGGCATCATTTTCCATATGAATATTTCTGCAATTCAGAGCTTAATTTTTCATAATCCAGCTCATGAGAGTGTATCCATCTCACATGCGCAGTTAGAAAATAGAGTTACAAAACCAGAAGCTGAGAAAACTGTAGGGTGGAGAAGGACATTGGGCAGATTGCCAGAGGAATTAAGATTTTACGACTATGCCTGGATATAAAAAGGTTTGAGTCTCTTCTGTGTGCTCGTTCAGTCTGAACCACTGAGTATGGTCCACACACAAATGAGACAAGCAGACAACACAGGCTGGCTCTCAGCCCTGAGGATGGCATTGAACAACAGGGATCTCATGGAAAAGATCCTAAAATAAGCCAAAGTTCATGCAGCAGGGTCCAGGTAGGAACTATCACATCACTGCTTTTAGAAAATACAGGAGAATTAGAGGCAAAATGGAAATAACACACATTCTCAAATTTATTTTGAACAGTACTAATGGCAAATATTTTTGTGAACTGAACAGCCCTGGTGATCAGCAGCTTTTTATATGTCTAAGCTACTTGTATATCTCTTTTTATATACCTAAATATATATATATATATAGTGTTTATAGCTCAGTTGGTGAGAGCATGATGCCATAGCACCAAGGTCATGGAGTTGAACCTTGTACGGGCCATTTATTTAAAAGTTGGACCTGATGTTTCTTGTGGGTCCCTCCCAGCTCAGAATATTCTGTGATAAACAGCACACAGAAACTTTAGCTTTGATTGATACACTGATTAGAGAGTAGTAACTACTGAGCAATGAGAAAAATATTCCTTCAGTATCTGACTTTGTTATAGAGGTATCGTGTTCAGATCCTTACTGGCCTCGTGTGAAGCAAGGATAGCCAGAGGGGTATTGCTGTAGGCATGAAGGGAAAGGGGGAAGAGAAGAGAAAAGGTGAAAACCCTATTTCAGCATCTGATCAGAAAGGATTGTCAGAAAAAAAGCCACATCTGTGATTGATGCAGTGTACCACCATTATCAGAATTACCACATTTGGTTGTTTAAGCTTAGATGAGACAGCAGAAGTTTTCATGACCTATCAGCTCTCTAAGTGACACAATTAACAAGTTTATAACTGTAAGTTGCTTAGTGCTAAAGGCAGAATACAATGTTAAGACAGGAATACATATTCTTGAAACAGCTTCAGTGCAACCACTTATTTCTGGGTATAAGATGGAGTCATACTGCTCAAAATGTCATTTTGGATAGTTTAATCTATCTCTAATGCGACTGCTGGATATGCTCAGCTGAGAGAGAACGATTCAGGTTCTGTGCTTACAGCTGCACTCGGTTTCAGCCAGAAGGAAAAGTAGCAATAAAACACATGGAAATTTGTGTGTGATCCTTTGCTACTTTTCATTTTGCATGGATGTGCTCAGTTTTGCAAAGAGAAGGGAAATGCTGTTATTCTGAGCTGATATCTTTTAGCCCTCATACTGTATGAATGCAAGTACTTAGAGAAGATACATTTCAACAATGACTATGACTCAGTATCTCCTCAAGGAACAGCCTCACTAATATGCTATCCTTTAAAAAAATGTTACAGATACCTGATAAAGGCTTTGCAAAGTCCTACATATTTCTCCAAGCTGTCCACGTGTGCAGCTTTTGTTCAAGCAAACTGATGCTGAGAATTGCTAAATAAATAGACTTTTTTTTAGGAGTGATAGTGTGGAGCAGGGTACTAAGTGGTTCAGAGGATCTTCTGTTTGTATTACCAAAGCAGAATTTATTTAGTAACAAATTATTATCATCTTATTAATGACCTAAAAGTGATATTTTGGGTGACTTTACTACAGGGTTTATAGCTTAAGTGACCAACAGAGGTGGCATATCTCTGTTAAATATAAATATAGAATGGCTGATTCCTCTCGTTCCTGTTCTCCGTTTTGTTGCAGTATGCTATAAGCAGAGCAACTCTTCTGAGACTCTCCTTTTTGTTAAGGTGCTTTGTCCTGGAAGCCCTGTGACCACTGCTCCTTGCCCGGCAGCCTCACTGAGCAGGCACGGGGCATTTGAGCCTGTGCCCAGCCTGAGCAGCTTCTGTGACTGCTCCCAGCTCTTCTGGGGGCCAAACATCCTGCCCCAAACCACCTCAGTGGCATTAAACCCATCTTTTTCTTCCACTGCCTCTGCTGGCTTAGGCAGGAGAATAAATTCGCTAAGACCAAGCAATTTTAAAAATAGCTCAGAAGTTGGTGCATATATTTTCATGTTCCTCTAGAATTTTTATGCAATTTTATTCCATAATTTTATGCCGTTATTAAAGTGGCACCTGTCTTGCAAATGGCTGTTCATTTTAACAGCGTCATAAGTACTGAAAGCAGAACAAAAGATTAAAATATCACTACTGAGTTATTTTTATGAAAACATCTCATCATTCCTAGCAGATTTTAAATTAAACTAAATTGATTTTAAAGCAGTGGCCCTGTACTGTTCCCTCTAGTGAACTCTAAGTAAGATCAGTGGAGAAAAATCTAGTTCAAAAAATCGTATTTCTGTCAGATCAAGAACTTTGTATTTCAGATTCTGCAAAGAACAAATTTCTGGCTCACTGTTCATTACAAAAAGTACTACAATAGTTACCTTTTAAGCAATACGTAGGTCATATAAAATCTGGACAAATTCAGGGAATTTTGAAGCAATTATTCCTGACCTTTATATCTACGAGCATTGGCTAGAAACAGAATGATTTGAAATTGGTTTAGGAGAACAATTTATTTTAATGTTTAAAAATGCAGTTAGAAGGCTTTCTAAGCAAGTCCTATCCTCTAAGCTGGATGGACTCCTAAAGCAGTGAAATTCGCACCACAGTGTGGGGAACAGTAATTTTCTTCATTTGAACAGAAAAAAATAAAATGTGTATGTCATCACAACAGAGATGTCTGCTGTGAAAAATTATTCAAAATTGTCTGAGGCTAGAAAGTGGCAAATGAAAATACAATTATTGAGAAACTGCTTTTCTGGTAGTGAGAACCTTGGAGTAGTCTGGCATGAAAAAGCCATCTAGAAGAGGCATAAAAACAATGGGTTGGATAGCAGAGAAACCCCCAAATCATTGCCAGGTGGCTGTTTAGAGGGAGGGTAATTAACTGCATCAACAGAGTATTTTTCTGAAGGCTTCCAGTGTGCTGGACCACTTAAACTTTGACAAGAAAGATAAAGGCTTTCACAGAACTACAGATCTATTCATAAGTTCCTGGTGCCTTATTCAGATTCATTATGAAGAGTTTTGCATATTCCACTTAATTTGCATAGAAATTAACTCTACCTGCAAAGAAATAATTCTGAATACTTTAGTGAAGTGAAAATGAGCTTCCCTCACCCGTTCCCCTGCCATTCTTGGTCGATAGCAGATTTCCTCTGAGGATAAGAGGATGTTGGTCCAGCCTCATAAGTCAGCATTTCAGCTGTGTGTCCAAAGGGATGAAAGGAGGCATGAAGTGAAATACTTTGGGTTCATTTAATGGATAAAAGCCTTACTGACAGAATAGGAGATGTTGATGTTCACCACCAAGAGCAAAGCCTGAATTCCAGAGAGCTCAGTTTGGTAAATGTCTTGGTGAACATCCCATGGAACAGGTACTGCATCAAAGCACTGAAAACACAACAGCAGGGAAATAGCATTAACACAGAATGGTCTTGTGACTAAAACTGGAGGATATTACCAAAGGCCCGAGTTTATTCTGGGACCACATGACTCTTCAGAGCTCTTTTGCCTCAGCAGCTGAGGAGCTGTGGGGAATCAGCACCACACTGACATTTCATTGTAGAGCAAAATCAGGAAATCTGTAGTCTTGGAGAGTTTGGAGAGATCTCTTGTTCCCCTTTTCCTTTCTCTCTGTGTGACTGATGATTGTTGTATCCTTTCACAAAGATAGGAAATAGTGATTTTAAAAGTCTATGAGATGCACAGAAATACTGAGCATTGGTGCAGGATGGGGAATGAGAGCTCTGAAGCCCTCACCTTGTCCATTGCAGGACATTGCTGTGGGGGTCTGTGAGCACAGAGAATGCTGCTCCAATTTCCAGGCTGTGTGCTGATAGATTTGCTGTAGCAGTCCTAAGAAACCCAAGAGACAATGTAGGCTGATATTGTCCCCCTCAGAGCAATCTTCTGCTAGTAGGGTTTCTCCTCTGCCTCTTATATTTCTGTGATGTTACAATTATGCAAGAGTGTATGTGTATCATGAATTGAGCATGACTGGTTTTGGGGAAAAAAAATCAAAATTATATTAATAACTGTAATATTAAATGCTGAAAAAGTGGGAGGAAGATAAGGGAGGATGGTAGAGGACTTCTGTCGACTGAGAATGATGAGAAAGAAGAGGGATGCATTTTGTTGGGGAGAGGTTTTGTGTCATTGTAGCCCCTGCTGGGAAAACTTCTTGAGTTTGATTTTCCAATATTATGAAGATGTGTCTAAACCATGTAAATTTTACAAAAATGCTGAGGTAAAATGTATAAAATTATCCAGATTTGTAATTTTATTTTAGTTGGGTTTATATTAATGCATTTCTACTCTAAGTTCTTGCTATAGTAATCTTCTAATTACACGAATTGTAAAGCCTCACACAACGGGATGCTAATAGTATTATATAATCATTAGTCCAGAAATCATAACTCTTTAAATATTAAATATTTCCATTAAACTTTATATACATGTTCATTTAGACTGAGCTCAAGGAAATCTGTGATTCAAACCAAACATTACTTGTTTAAATGCTTACTGTAGCTCTGTGTCACCAATTTCCATGCTCCTCTTTACCAGGTAAGCAAAGAGGCTCTGCTCCTATTAGAGAAAAATAGCAGCAGCAACCTGTAGCTTTGTAAATACTGAAAGCAGCATGTTCTCTCCTGCCATTTAGGCTCAAATTATCCTAAATTTCAGATCTGAGTGTTTATAATCTTTGCAGAGGAGCTGAGGCTGGGAAAATCTCCCTTTGTTTGCCAAGACCGCAGCTGGTGTCTCTCCTGTGCTGAAATCCTTTTGATGTCTCATCTGGCCAACTAAATAATCAGTGCTGGGCTCTGCTCCTTGTCGCTCCCAGGTGTGGTGAAGTGTCAGGGCATGATGAGAGCTGAGGGGCTGCATGCTGCCTTTGGGCTGGCGGAGCAGTGAGGAATAGTGCAGAGCATGTGAGGGAAGCTGCCAGTTCACAAATTCCTTCCTGGCGAGGCACGGCCGCCGACAGTGACGCATTCAGAGTTGGCATCACCAGAAACTCTCCGGGCTGACAAATCCTTCTCAGGTATAGCAACAAATGAGCAGTTCACAGGAAGCAAAGAAAGCGACAAGACAAAAAAGCATCTCCCTGCAAGGGCTTGCGAGGCAACTTCCTTCTTTCCTCCCACACACGATGCAAGTTACATAAATATTCAAAATAAACATCTGCCGTGGAGGTTGTACCCAACCCTGGCTATAAATTAACAATAAAACCCAGAACAGAGCTGGTGGGGAATAAAGGGCCAGCACAACACAGCTGGCACCTTTTCCTTAAAACTGAGTAAATATTTGTCCTGGTGTATCCTTTCCCCTTTTGATCTCTGAGAAAATAGCACGCTCTAAAGCCCCTGAAACCAAACATTCTAGGGAGACCCACGGCAATTACTCCATCAATTGCTGTGAGGGTTCCTCAGGCACAAGGTTCTTCAGCTTTCCTCTTGTGGGTGACTCAGGAAGGTTTGGGAGATAAGCAAGATGTGTCCTTGTCCTCCGAAAGGGAAGAGCATGCAGTAGCTTGTCTACATTGGAAATTATCTGAATAGCTGTTGCAAAATATATTCTGCAGTAGCTGACCATACACAAGCATTATTGTGAAATATTTCTTGCATTTTGTGACTAATTTTTCAAAGAAAAAAGGTAGAATAACTGCACAGGGAGTTAAAGAGCTAATTCTTTAGTAATCATTCCTGCAAGGTGACCTAGACAGGTGCCTTCTTAACAATATTATAAGTGAAGGAAAAGGTTTCACTTTTACCTTCTTGTGAAAGGGCACACTAAGTTATACTGATCCAGTTTCACATTCATTTGGTGATCGAGCACTGCATGAGATTTAATTTCTGTTGACAGTTCAAGGAAGTAAATATGTTTTGTGTTCAACACCACTGAGTTACTCAGAATAAAATATGAATGAAGCCCACGTGTATTTAACACTGCATGCTCAATGAATAGATCATAGACATCCTGTTCAATTGTGCAGTTAATTTCATCTTTTCCCTTACAGCACGTGTTTGTGGGTGGGAGGAAAGAGAGGAAGTGGTATCTTGCTTTGGAATTGCACACCAGTTCTGTTTTACATGGGCAATACTGGTGGAGTTAATTGAGCTGCAACTTGTAATGGAGATAGAATTTTGGTCTCCCAGTGTTTACTTTCCAGTTAACCTATACTTCTCATTTATTAGTAATTTAGTTCAAAATCCTTGCCTCTGCTTCTTTTCTATTCGTATTAATTAAACAGATCCCTTACAAGCAAAATTCTTTCAAGTTTAATCGTGTTGGAATTCAAACTTACTTCTTTTTTGTGTGAGTTAAAATGTGAGGCTTTAAAAATACATTGGGGAAATATAGTAGGGGGCCAAATGAGTCACCAGAACTCATTCTGGCACTCATTTACTAGTCTGTTTTCCTCAGGATGTGCTATAATGATGCTCAAATTGTTATCTGCATTTGCTAAGTTGAGAGAGGCTGTTGTGTAGCATGAAAAATAAATGCAGATTGGAAATATGTGAAGGGAGGGTGGAAAGAAGACAGAGCCAGGCTCTTTTCAGTGACAAGAAAAGAGTTGATGAGCACACAGCAGCACACAGGAGGGGCTGCCTGAGCATTAGGAAACACTTTGCTGTGAGCCTGACCAAGCACGGGCACAGGCTGCCCAGAGAAGCGGGGTCTCCATCCTTGCAGGTAAAAGCAGGCAGAGGGTGCAGAGGGTTTCTCTGGGCACCTCAGCTCCCTGCTGACAAAATCTTTAGCTTGCAGGAGTAATTACATGGCAGGTGTGAGGTTTGTTTATTAGTTTTCATAAGGCAGCAGATTGCCGTGTTGCCAGAGTTTGCTTCTCTCACTGCTGCTGGTTAATTTTCACCCTCTGTACAAGGAGCTGATTTGCAGTTTCCCTCTGAGCATTAAAAGTCATCAGACCGAGGCAAAGTCAGGAAACTCTTCAACAGAGGCTCTTTTCCAGGAGATGAGGGAAGAAATGTTAGGTCCCCAGTTTGAAAGTACCTGGAATCTTTTCCAGAATGCATATTTTTTTTTATAGTTTCAGGTTTCTGAACAGGTGAAACTGTACCGTGTAGATACAAAAACATACTTAATATAGGTTTAACAAAATCCTTTTTTTAAAGTTTTTCCTCCTTGCCATATCAATTTATAATATTGATCTTCTTCAGGGATGTAAAGGAGCATAAATTGTGATGCTGTTTACTCTGGTTTGAGACTCTACCTTTCCTATTTCATTATTACTTCTTACCTAATTAGGTTTGTTTCTTGTAATCCTTTACAAGGAAGTGTCCAAGTTGAGTTGAAATTAAATTCCAGCTAAAAAATTCTGTGTACTTTCACAGTAAGAGAACTGTAGCTTTGATAGAGAATCTTCTTTTAGGCAATGAAAAAGTCATACCTCTTTTATTTAAAAAAAAAAAAATGTGTTTTATGTTTCTTCTGTGTAGTAACAGGAAAATTGCTGATGTCTCTATTCAGATTAAAACTGGGTTAGCTATTGATGTCAGGGAAAGGAAAAAATAAGTAATTTAATTCATACTTGACTGTTAGACCCAACTCAACATGCCTGTATCTGCCACAAAATACATCTGCCAGAAAAGAAAGCAAATGATTTCTGGAAATTAGGGCATGTTCCCAGTGTTTCAGCAGCTAAACTGAGAAGTTTATTTACTGTCAGCTGCAGCAGGAATGGAGAGGGCACAACAAGGAAAGTCCAGGCCAGGCCACAAAAAAAGGGTTTGTGTGGTACCAATTCTAGAGCATGTCTGATACCATTTAAAATTACTACTTTGTGGAAAGTTATTCATGTCCTTTTAAAATGTACTGTGGGTTATGGAACGGCCTATGCAAAGAGAAGAATTCTCTGCTTTAAGCAGGATGAAGACTTACTGGACAGCTTCAATCTGTCAGAAGCAGCTGAGCAATTTTATATTACTTGACCTTGAATAATGTGTTTTTGTAGGCAGGAGACAGAACTGGGGCTGCCCTGAGCTCCTGTTCTTTCAGACTGCATGAAAATCTGCCCATATTTAACCTACACAAATATCCAGGTACCTGTGAGTGTCCCAGAAGTTATAAAAAGCTGATTATTTAGAGGACACCGTGAACTCCTCAGGTAAAAATGAAAGCTTATACACCATGCTTGCAGACAGAGTTCAGTTATTTAGTTTTAAAATTGTCACAGCCAGTTTCCAAATCTGTGGATCCCATTTCCAAAAAAGATTTTGTCCTGGGCTTTTTTTCTGCCCAGCTCCCTGGCGAATGCACCTGCAGCAGCTGCCATGTGTTTGGTAGGTCCCCATGTTGGCCACTGATCACTCTTCATTCACTCCTGAGTGTTTGTGCAGCAAGCTGTGCTTGTCTCAGGTTTGCAGATTGGTGGAAAAGCTGAGGGTCGGAGGGATGAGGCAGGAGAGATTTCCCTTGCCATGACACCACAAACCTCCAGAACCCTGTTTAAAATCTGAGCCTGCATTTTGCTCCCTTCGTCCCTCTGGAGCTGAGGCTGCACTTCAGAGCAGAACTAAAACCTTACAATTTTACTCCTGTTTCTTTCTAAATCCAGTAAAGTACATGTTAAGAACTATTTTAAAAACTTAACGACTAATGAGGCTAAGTAGTTTGTTTAATATAGATGCATTTTAGGACTTTGGTGTTGAAAAACCCCCACATTGCATTAGCCTAAAAAATAATAGAAAATAGTCCCATATGCATGTGTGCAACATAGATTGAACTGTTTGGCATTGCCTAAAGAAATAAGACCTGATAAGTAATTCTGCATTCCCATCCATATTTCCTTTTACTTCAGTAATAAAATGGATGGAGAGACCAGGTTTAACTTCAGGAAGGAATTTCAGGCATCCATCATCTGCTCAAGATGTGCCCAGATATTACTGTGCAAGACTTTGGCCAAATTCTATTCCTGTATAGGATTTAGGACTCCTATTCCTGGTTAGGATTTTTATTCTGATGGAAAAGTTATTCCTGACAAACTCCAGTCCTGGTGTCAGTGGGAAGCCTGACAAGGCAAGAGCATCAGTGGACTTTGAAACCCTCATGAGAGAAGAACATCAGGCAGTCATTCTAATGTGGCTTGTTTATTTTTTTTTTTTGTTTGTCTCCTACAATACAAATAAGGCAAATAGGGTGGATTTTGCTGCTGCTAAATGACCTTTATTTTATAAACACTTCAGTGCTGTTTTAGTAATCACTAGCAGGGGCAAGTTACTGTTTTATACATTGCTGCACTGTTAAAGCTCTTCCCAAGACAATTTCTCAAGTATTTCTGATAAAGTAAAATGAAATCTTTGCTGCCGTGCCCACAGAATGATACATACTGAAGATACAGAGCAAAAATAATGAGAAAAATGTCAAGAGCTAAATTGCCTAAGACAGAAGGCTAAATTGATAGAGTCTTTATATTATGCCTCAGCCACTTGAACAGAATTTCTAGTTTATATCTTAAAATGCTCCAGGAGGAAGGCATGGGGCTTTTTTGTTAAGTGCAGAGCTGGTGGTTCAGGATGATTGTCTTCAAGCATTACCTTGACTTTCAGATGTTTATTTTGATATGCTGTTAGTCAATACTGCAATCATGACATTTTATGCTGGAAGCTGCTATGTCAATAAGCCCCTTATTCTCTACAGGCAGTGCAGTGGCATTTGCTAACATTTTGTATAAGATCTTCATTGAGCTGTTACAGTGTGAATGTCACTAACTGAAGAAAATTTTAAATTAAAAACAAAAAAAAAGGGAAGGAAAATACCTGTGGTTTTGCTTCCATACTATATGACTTGAGATATCTCTGATTTCTGTAAACTTGTTTTCTTGATGCAATCTTCCTGTTTAAAATGTGTTCTTAATTAAATGCACACCAAATGCCATGCAAAGGTGAGATGCATGAGGGGCCATATCCTCCTTGACTTGCAAACATTTTTTTTTATCTTTGGGGTTTGTGCTATCTATAGAATATGTTTTTCTATCTTGAATTAGACAGTCTTAATCTTTGTTTAATACCTGAAGCAAAAGAAAAGTTTAAGTGCATTTTTAATGTAGGTCCTATTCTGACATGTCATCAAAATAGTGCTTTTTATCCTTATCGTCCTGTAGTTGATAAAAAATGATAAAAAACTCCCATCTTCAGATGTTTTTGAGCTTCTTCTTGCCCATCAGCCAGAGCAGCTATTCCCCATCCTCCCCCTCAGCTGGCTGTACTGCTGTGTGCTTTCCCTGCTTGTTGTCTTCTGCTAATTTTCTCTTTGTCGGGAGCTTCCCTGCTCTTCCCCTTTCATCTCAGCATGTGGTGTGTCAGCATTTCATGTGTTTTAGCCCCAAACCTGCCTTCACACACAGTGCCTAGGTCACCAGAGAATCTGTGTGCCATGGCTCAGTTGCTGTTTGGGTCTTTTCTTAGATCTGTGCTTCTGAGCACTGGATCTGTTTTTCTTTTAACAAAGGAAGGGGGTTATTAAGGCACACGAATGAGTATGAAAAAAGCAGGGTATTCTGTTGTAATTCCCCATATCAACTATTCCAGTTTCACCCATTTCAGCAAGAACAAATTGAGGCATGAAATAAGGCTCTGGTCTTAAAACTGATATTTTCACAACTTGGGAAGAATGTGTGGTACTGGTTTAGCATGCCTTAAACTCATGGATTTTTTTTTCTTTTTATTCTATATTATGGAATTGAAACTTTAGGACACAGTATCACAGCGTAGATTTCTCTATGCCAAAGGCAGCATATACATTTCAAGGAACTTAACTTCTAAATCCTCACCTTTTTCTTTCCTTCTGTTAAATGTAGAAAGTAATTTACCTCGCAAAGACAATTTTGACACTTTATCTTGGTATTACATTTACGGGTTCCTAGAATGGGATTGTGGCTTTTTAGAGCCAACAGCAAATTCGATCTGGGGCCGTGTTGGTTCAAGATAAGAAATATTGAATTACTTCCTATTCACTGAATATGATTCATCCCATTCAGTAACAAGTGGTGGAATAGTGGATTCATGCATGTGATTAAGGATAATATCATTGTTTAAATGCATAGTGTTTAATTGGTTAATGGCCAGCCATAATTCTGAACTCTTCTAAATTCTGAATGCTTTACACTGCAATCTTACCTTCTAAACATAATTAAATATATGGTTACCTGTGATAGTAGTACATATATACCATTACCAACTTATTAGGTTTTATCATAATTGTTCAAATAATATAATCACAGGATAATTTAGATCAGATTAGATACCTATAAATCATCTGATTCAAGCTCAAAATCAAAACCTGTCAAATAAGATCAGGTTGCTCAGGGCCTTTCATGTTTGAGTTTTGAATGTCTCCAAGAATTCTCCACAGTCCCTGTGGACAGCCTATTGCACTATTTGACCACTTAAATGGTGAAAAGCTATATTCCCTTATATCTTCCCAAAATTGAAGGGCTGCAACTTTTACTTGTAGTCCTTTTGCTGTTCACCTCTGAGAACAGTCCACCTTCATCTCCAAACCCTCCTATGTGGTGCTTATGGACAGCAGGAACACCTCCCTGAGCCACCCCAGGCTTTAGCAGCTCTTTCCCTCCACGTATCAGCCACTCCTGCACATTTGGTAATGACTAAAAATTTGGTGACAGTTTATTTCATCCCATTACCTGAATTGTTGATGAAGACATGGAGTCAAATTGGGCCCAAGCAATAAAATAACAGTTAGTAATAGGCTGTGTATGTATAAAAAAGTGCACTACACCCCATCATCACACAGAGGCAAGCTAAAGCTAATACAGATTAGAGGATTGGTCATGTGCACCTGATGTACGTGCTGTGTTCAGCTGCTTTAGTTACAGCTCACCAAGGGTTGGGATGACTCCAGAGACCTCTGTGTTTTCAGTTTAACCCAAGGCGTAGGCTGTCACAGGCAGCTTCATGTTTACTGAACTGTTACAATAGACTTGAACCTAACTCTGGACTATTCAGACAATTTATCTTTTCTCCAAAGTGTTCCTGACATGTTTTCTGATCAGTAGAGGTTTTTAATTATACCTACTTAATCAGCCAGAGGTCTCCTCCCCGCTAAGGATTTAATCTTGATTCTAGGCAAACCTGCATGTGGTGAGAAATGTGCCATGGGTAAAGAGTTTGAGGCACCTCTGTGACATCCAGGATGACACATGACCATAATTTGAAACTCTCCAGGCTGTGCCTTCATGTTTTCACTGTCTCACTGTGAGGTCAAAGAAAGGCAAAGCTTCTGGCATGAGGAGCACTTTGGGGAGAGGCTAAAACAGCTAACAGAGATGAAAGTCAGTGCAAAAAACTTACCTGAATCAATGACCACAGATGTAATCAAACCCTAGCAGTGCTGCTTAAATATTTGGGGTTGTTTTTTTAAGGAATTGCATGATTCTTAATCAATCTTTTTTCCCAGAGAGTTGATTTGAGGTTTCTTGGCTGATGGGTTTAGCAGTGCTTAACTCACGTACTCAACTGAGCTGTCAAGCACTCAGCAAACTTTAGGACCAAATTAAAAGTGCTTGGGTGGCAGTTTTGGAGAGAAATAGATCTTTAGATCACTTGATATTCTCACTGAGACTAAGATTTCTGTTAATCCCATTTGTTTAAATACTTTTCTTTATACTGAGAAACAGAATGAACAAATCATGGGCAAAGAGCCCAGCTCTAGATCACGTGAAAAAATTAAACCCCATAGTTTCAACTACTGAGTTGTTATAAAACTTTTCTCTGTGTATAGTGATGGAAAACTTAAGCTTATTACACATATTTGCTAAGTCTGTGCTATACTTTCATTCACAATCAATAACCATTCACCTCTGTACTTACTAGATTAATTAAAATAATTTAGCATATTTGAGGGCTAATGCATTGTTACAATTGGATGTGATGTAGATTTCAGAAGGTTCTGTCAGGTGAGTTTCTGTCCAGCAGAACACGTGGTTCTGAGAACAGTAAACCTAGAGAAGCCCCGTGTGCTGTGGTTTCAGGTCTCAGACACTTCTGTGTGGATTGTCTGGTGTTTCATAAGGGCTGAGAGCAATCTTTTGTTCCGTGAAGGATGGTAAAAGATGTTTTCTAATCTGGTGAAATGCTTAATACTTGTGGAAACTTGACACCCTGCAGACTTCTATCCTGTCTTGGGAAATACTCAAAACTCGTTGAACAAAGCCCAAATCTAACTGAGCCCTGCTTTGAGCCAAAGGTTGGACCAGGTACCCTCCAAAGTCCTTTCCATCCCAAATTATTCCCAGTTTCTGTCTCCAGCTCGATTGGGATTGACCATCAGGTCAGAAGTTCCAGAGGAGAGGCTGACAAGATCTATATGGCAGACCAGGGAGGCCTTTATTTTTTTCTAATTCAGGCTTATCCAAATACCTTAAATTTAGGTAGAAGTAGGAAGCATCTGCAAATACATTTTTACAATAAAACAAGAAAGAACACCCTATTTGAAGGATCTATTTTGCTTGCGTTTGACTTGTGGCTCATGTAAATAGAATTTGCAATTTGATTTTACAGACCACTGATGAAATGCTAAAATATGCAATAAAATCTATGGGCTTAATTAGACTGATTACCAGATTTTTTTTTACAAACATCTGGTACATATTTATACTATAGGAGCAGGAGGGTCCCAAAACATTCTGGTCTATAAGTAGAAAAGGAACGAGTAGTTCTTAGTAACAGCATTTCTAAAGGTTTTTTGCTTTCAGACTTTGGTTTAAATAGAGAAGTTAAGATTTCCAAGTAGGTCAAATGTAAACCTGAGAACAATTTCAAGCTCTATACCTAAAAAATGTGCATTACAGTAAATACAAGAGCTCTGTATCCTTTATGTAGAAAGGAAGAGCCCATCTAGGAGAGTAATTTGTAGCTGAGGTTGTTGAAACCATCACTTTTGTAGATTTGGCAGGTAAAGAGGATTTCCTGGCTCAGACAGGAAATAAAAAGTCATGCAAGTATAACATGATTTTAAAGCATTCTTCAGACCACTCAGAAAGAAAGCATCATTCCCCCTCCTTGGTCACTGTGATTTCCAAGCATCAGTGTTCACATGAGAGCAGAGCTAAATTATGTATTTTCTCCTGCATTGCACTGTGTTCGTAGATTTTTATCATGTGGCTGTCATGGTTTTGAAAAAAGCAGTTCATATTTGTTTTTCTATGCACTTACTAATGACAGAAACAGAAACTGGGACATTTCTGAATCCTCTTCAAAGGCATGAAGGTTTTGGCAAAAGCCAAGATTTTTGAAGAAGCTCATCAAAATCAGCAGCTCATCAAAACCAGTAAATATTCTATTATTTGCCTCAGTTGATCACATTCAGTTGAATAAGATTGCTGCCAGATTTGGAGAGACAAGAAACGTCAGTCATGCTCTGAAATGCCCTTGTCTGCTTAGTAATTACAGAGAGAACTGCCACAGGCTGGTGCAGTTCAACACCGCATTTACCTTAGCTCTGCATTGGGTGGTGGGGTGAAAAAATCTCATTTCAAAGGCTACCTGAGCTTTTTCCTAGTTGGAAAAAATTCTTTCAATGAAAAAAACTACTCATATTCTTCAAAGTAAGGCTTTCCCCCAACTTCCTCTTTAAACAGCAATAGAAGATCATAAACATTGTAGGAAAATCTAAAAGAAACCTGCAGAGACAGTTTTCTTTTACTAACACTAACTGTATTTTATAGATTGAGTCTCCATTTTGTCTCCATCTTAACAGCTCAGGCTGTAAAAATATATGATTGTGTACTGTCCTAGAAGGACTAGAGAGGTTTAGGGATGGTCTCATGAATTAATGCCATTAATCTTTCAAGGCTAATCTCTAACATCAGTCATTATAAGTCTACTTTCTAATATCAGTTCAGACATCCTCTTTCTCTGAAATGTCTCTTTTTTTCTTTCTCCTCAAATAAACCTTCTTTTCCACTGATGAGATTTTAAAAAAAGAAACAAAATATTCTCTCTTCTCAGTCTTCTCTTGAAGAATTATCCAGGAGTAATCCAGTTCCACCATGCTTTGTTTTACCTTTTTATGTGAGTAGTGCTGCAATAAAAACAGGCGTGCTAATATTCCATGGTTAGGCTCTATTTTAATTAAAAAGCCTAAATAAAACCAGTGATTATAAATAACAGGAAAATCATTGTCTTCACTAGAACAAGGGGTTTCCCACTCGGTGGTTGTCCTGTTTTACTTACCTGTCAGTATTCAACAGGCTAGTCCAAGGTGTTCCATTTCAGAAATAAATTCAGGAAAAAATTAACATTCAGTACATGAGAGGAAATGAAGTGCCCTAGGTTTACCTCATGGTGATGCACACTGAAATGTAATACAGGGACTGCTCATATTTTCTACTTTTGGGCAGTTCTGTTGTGCCAGCCACTGTCAGCTTCCCACACGGCCTGGCAATGAGAGGCCAGCTCCATCAGGACATGCCCAAGTTATGTCTGCCCAGTGTATTTATGCCACAATTGTGAATTTCACAGGAAAATACTGGCTTTTGTCACAAAAGGGTCAGCAGCTGCCTCAGGACACATTTCAAAAGCCACGATGAGCCTTTTTTTTCCTCCTCTGATTAAAACTTCCAGCTACCTGGCAGGAAAAATATATCAAATTCAAAGGAAAATTTATATAACATGAAATTCTGAGGATAATGTTGCTGAACTAATCCCAAGAATACAGTAAAAACTTCTTGGAAATGTGCTGTTTCATTATTCCCCTGCTTCAGTCTCTAAAAACAAGCTGTGTAATAACTTTTTTGTTGAGAGGGAATTCAGTCTTGAAAATTAATCTCTAGTGTCTTTCAGGTATTGTAGACTTTGAAAATCCTGCTATTAAAAAGACATGGGTGGCTGGCACTAGCAGTTCAGTGTGATTGACCTCACAGTGCTTCATCTGCACAGCTATTGATTTTCTTTTTCTCTTCATTTTGACATTTCACATGATTCAATCCAAGATTCATCATTTTGGAAATGTCAAGTTTTAAGGTAGTTTTTTTATTGTTTAGAAAGAGTGATCTTTGAAGTGTTTTGCTGCCTAACTTTTTTTAGACACATCAGCACTGAATCAACTCAGAATTGAGTGGTATGGTTTGGGGTTTTTTTCTTTCCTAGTGTATTCCAAAGTGCCTTTTTACTGGTTGTATCAAAGTCAAAGATAGCAGCACTGTTTTGGATAGATTTACAGTGTCTCAGCACTTTTCATGAGAAAGCTCTCTGGGGATAAAGGCCTTTATGCAACACCACGCTGTGTGATGGGAAAGCAATAGAAAGCAAGCGTGGCACATACTAATGCAGTCTGTATTACAGAAATATCAGATAACATTTCGTGACATTTATTCAGCACCTAATAATTACAGTTATACTCACCAGTTGCTTGGGGCATGAGAGCAGTGGGAACCTGAATGGAAGCTGTCTGAGCTGAACAGAAAATTCTGAGCAGCACCATGAACTTGAACTTGATGATAGGGAGGTGCTGCAGCTGCCTGGTTCCACTTCAATCCTGTTTGCTCTCCAGATAAAGCACTTGACTGAAAGCCAAAGAGTCTCCAAAACACGGTGCAGCCTTGAATGTCCTTCTAATGGGTGCTGGAACACACATTTAAAGTGTTGAATGGCTGCTGAAAATAAAACTTGGGATGTTTGCTCACTGCATCAGTGTCCCATGAAACCCTGAGAGCCACAGACCAAACTGTGTGACCATCAGGAGGCACAAATTGTGTGCCACACATTCCGGAGAGCACAGGAGCTGGCCACCAGGAAATTCCAGAGGCTCCCTGCAGCTTTTGGATTCCATTTTGACACAGGACAGGAATCAGAGGGCACCTGGTTGCCAGGAGAGCCTGTAGGTGTAAGGAAATTGTCTGTAGGTGTCTCGCTTTGTCTGCATTGCTGTGGGTCCATGTTGTCCAGCAGCCCTTGTGGTAGCCCTGCTCCTGTGCCAGGCTGGAGATGCAGCAGCCCATGAACCATGGGGGAGCTGATTTCTGGCTTTCTGAAAAGGCCTGAAAGCCCTTTAGGGACTGGTCACTCCTCTGGAAACCACAGGTGCCCTGGTGCTGCTCCAGCTGTAACAGGCTGTGGTTGATCAGTGGCCCATGGTAATTTTCTATCTGTACAGATCTGATCCAAGGAGTGCTTTTCATTTCTCAGTTTTGCCACTCCCTCTCTCATCGCTTTTTACTGGCTTTTCTCCATCTGACAGAGTTTAATTGCCTGGTCTGCTCTCTCCTTACATCACAGATCCCAGCAGGGTAGGCCGCTCATGCTTGTCTCTCTCTCTCCTTCCCAGTGTGCTCCTGCCTGATGGGTGCCATCATTTTCACACTGCTCAGAAACTTTCCCCTCAGGGCTGGTGAGGGGGGAGCCGTGTGTCTCATGCAGAGCAGTCCTGAGTTTTAAATATCCTGGTGGAATGTATATAGGGTCGATGAAAACAGAGTTTGGAAAATGTCTTCTGAAACAGTGAAGGGCTGGGGGGTAGCTGAAATTAAGGTGATGATTTCTGCAAGCAGAAGCTGTCAAAAAAAAAACAAACATGCTAAAACATTTGAAAGAAGGTATTATCTCAGTCGTGTGAAGGTTGATTAATTAATTTTTGAAAGACTTCTCTGATCTTTGTCTCTTATGAATTTAGCATTACCTGGGCATGGTAGTAGCTGCATAAAGCTTTGTCCAATTCTATGTCCTCATCATCTTATTATTCAATGCACCTGCCAGGATCCAATTTTCTTCAGTGCTGGTGATTCAAAATTTCTTCTATTAACTCCAACTAACATTCTTATGATATTAAAGAGATGCCCCTAAGCAAATAAGCATTTGATATTCTGTAAAAGAAGTTAATCTTAAATTTAAAAGACAAGTTTTTATGAACTGTGGGCTGCAGTACACCTAACATCCAGCCCTTTGCTGAGTTGTTGGGTTTCTTACCTTGAAGTTTCATGGGTACAGAATGTTTTTCTCTATTCTTTGTAGAAAACCCCTTTCATTGTACTCAGAGTTGCATTAATTTTATTCAAGCTGTATAGCTATTTATTTAGTGATTGTCCACAGAAATTGAGCTACCCATGTCAATTTTCCATTAATATTGCTAGTATTCTGAGTATTATTTGGGTAAAAGTGGAAACAGAGTTATAAATAACTGAATAACGTACATTCATTTTTAAGCAAAATAATATATTTATTGAAGACAATCCAGTAGTAGTACTACCACTGCATTAGTAAAGGTTTCTTTGTAAAATCCCAGAAAAGCCTTTCCTCCCCCAACTCTTGTGAGTAGATGATAATAGCAAGTCCATTCCAAGTGAGACTTAGAACATGATTTATTCTTTTCATAAACTATTGATATCTTCCTAAATTGGAATTGACGAAGGAAAGTGGAAATTCAAGAGCATTAAAAAAACCAATAATCAATAACCAGTAGAAATAATATTTCGTTTACTCACTTGGAAATGTAGGAGAGTTTTCCCTTTATAAAAATATTGTCTTCATAATAAAAATTTTGTCTTCATCCATGGCATCCCACCTAATCTAGTGGCAGATGTCCCTGGGTAGGAGCTAAATGATCTTTAAAGGTCCCTCAACCCAAATCATTCTGGGGTTCTGTGATTTCTGACAGACCCGGTGCCTTATTGGTAACACTTAGGGTCTCTGTATATTAAAAATAAATTGAATTACAATACTGACATCTGTAATTTTACTCTCTGTTTTTAATTTGCATTAATTTCATAACTTTCCTTTAATTTGAGAAATATTTAATGCCTTTTTGTGAAATGCATGGGGTGTACTCTGAAAAACAAAGCAGAAGGTTTTTTTATCTTCTTAAATGATTCTAAGTCTTGTACAGGAACCTTATCAATGCTCACAGATTCCAAATATTTCCCATTCAGATGCTTTCTTCTTGCAGTATTTTGCTACCACTATTCCTAGACATTTCTTGAGCAGAGTGCTTCTCACAGCCCAAAAGCTGTGGTACTGCTGTGAGAGCCACAGGAGCAGATGCCTTTTGAAATTATTGCAGGTTGGATTTATGGGGAGGGGAACAAGAAGTACTTTTGCACTGTGAAATTAACATTTTTCAGAAAAACATGAATATTAGAAGTTGTATTTGTCAACTACAAAAACTAGGTGTTGCGAGAAAGAGATAAACAATGACAGAGAATGAGAGTAGAAAAACAAAATAAGGCTTGGATTTGCCCAGCATTGAGGAGCTCTTATCAGTTGTGACAGCTGTGCAGTCTGTGGCACTATTTGCCATTTGAAAAAACAATAAAACCTCCAGTGAGTGTCTCTGCTGACTGATTGATACTCCTGAAGGCTCTGTGGCACTTGAATTTAGTAAAGGTGGGGCAGCCCAGTGATGTGCACAGCACACCGATAAAAATAGTTTGTTAAACAAACATGTTATCTCAGCACTTTAGGTTATAAGAAGCAGTTCTTATCATTAGATTTATAGGTGACCACTCATAAATAAATATATTTTCTGGCAGATCTTGGAGAAACAGGAAGACAAGAAAATGAACTAGAGGCATTTACTCTGTTCTGGGTGTTCTGCAGCCATTCAGAATAAGGGTTATCAGTTACCTTATTAGATGTACCCAGTAAATCATTTTCTTACCTTTTTTTTTTTTTGCATTTTGAAGTTAAAAGCTCTGTATTTCCTTTTTATTTTATTTTTTTTTGTAGTTGCCAGGACAATTAATGAGCATATTTAAAACCTATTGGACAATATTTCAAACTAGAGCAACTTGAATCAATTTTCTTGATGTATTCCTGACAAAAAGGTTGATATTCTCTGCTGATAGTGCTTGCAAATAACAGCATTGCTACTCATCTCCAGTTCAGCTTTCTCTTTTTTTATTGCACGGCATTATTTTAGATTAGCAGTTTTGAGGCTGTAGATTAAAGGTGATATGGAGTCATAGTTTTCCTATATGTAAATGTGGTAGTTATTCTATTCCTTTATCAGCAACTGTACACCAAATCCCAGCTCAAAAATACAAGGTGAAGGGCTCTGAAGTACCTATTTTCTGAGATATTTCTTGACCAATACAGTAAAATATAGTTAATATTTTTATTTTTATATATGTGTTTATAGTTACTAATTTTTTTAAACTATTGACAGTACATTTTCGTGCAAAGAGGCCTAGAATTTGGAAGGGAGAAATGGAGGTGTCAGAAGAGCATCCTCTGAAGGGGTGACAGGAGGACACGTGGCCCTTCCTCCCTGTAAGAGTTCAGTGAGACGGGGCCATGGTGCAAGGCAGCCTGGCAGAAAGCTGAGCTAATTGCTGGCATTTTCTTCTGCTTTAGGCAGGGACTCTTTGGATAGGAAATCTCACTTCCTATTGAATGAAATTTGAAGAGGTCTCGGAACAAGCATTCCTTAATGAATACCTTGTTAACTCCATCTCACCCATGCCTTCTCTATAGGCAGGGCAATACTTCCCTTCCAGCTCACTGGGAAATCACTTGAAAAGTGTGAAGGTTCTGATGTTGGCTCTTTGGGAGGCAGCAGTCAATAAAAAAGATCATGAACTATCTCCAGTAAAATATTGCTGACTCCCAGAAGAATGAGCAAAGTTGTGCTCCACTTAACTTTCTCCATCTAATACTTGTCTCTGTTTGTGAATGCCAGGAAAGATAATCAAGAAAAAGCTCCAATGCTGCCAAATCCTATAAACTGTTAAGCAAGGTATGGGATATTTTTTTCTTGACAAATATTGTCAGGCTGTAGTTCAGTGAGGAGCTATGAAAGTAAAAGATAAATGAAAATCGAATGCAAATGTGATTTAAAACTAAACAAGGCATCTGTCTTTCATCACTCTGTCAAATGGGGCAGAAACACAGGTCTGTGAAGAGACAAACGTTGTGTGCAATTTGTAGCAATCACCTTTCTCAGAATGAATGGGAGCAGCAGGAGCAGCCTCACGTGTGTGAATTGCATTAGAGACGGCAATTGAGCCATTGTAACTTGAGGCAGCAGGTTCTAATTGGGAAATGCTATCCGTAAAGAAAACAAAGATGGCCTTTGGGATGAAGCTGAAAGATGAGGTGTCAGAGAAAGAGCTCCATCCTGGCATATTCTGTAGATTCTCCTCATGGGTGGTAATTTGAAGTAATGAGTAGTCCTTGTTGAATGACCTTGTACAGCTGCTGTACTGCCTGTTCAATCTGTAACTCACTTTCCATCAATTGCACTTTTATTACAATTAAATGTGCCATCATAAAGCCCTAAAAATGAGCAGCACCATCTCTGCATATGTTCACAGCCATTTAGCTTGGGACTGGGAGGGTGGCAGAAGTCCATCCTAAACCTTTTGTTCCTGCCAAAGTGCAATTTGTTGATTGAAAGATGCTGGGTGATGGAGCTGGAGAGGATGGCAGCCTTTGTTCAGCACGCACAGAAGCACTCACAAAACGATTTGAGGCTGGAATGGCTGCTTGAGCCAACGTGCTGAGAGGCCACCTGGGCTGGGGCATGAAGAGCAAACTGCCCTTTCCCTCCCCTCCCTCAACACCCCATCCTAGGCAATGCAAAACACGAACAAAAATGTTCATGCACGTTGCCATTTTGACTGCAGAAACATTCCTGCTTTGTCAACATAATGATAACCACAATGAATGTGGTTGACAGGTTTTGGTTCTACTTTTAGTTATGGGAGAGAAACACTCATTCCAGTTTTGCACGCTACAATATTTAGACAATACTCTGCTTTTAGTTACTGCTGAAGAGAGATGGAAGGAATGGATGCTGGTGGTTCCCAAGTTATTGTTAATATCTTTGAAGATTCAGTTTAGGATTAGTTTCAGCGTTTTGTTGAGACAAATACTGCTTAGCATCTGTGTTCAGAATTTTTAAAATGTGAAGAAGGTCGTTGTGATTGAGTGAAGGCCAGATTCTGCTGTGTAACAACAGAGTTGCTTTATTGCATTTGCCTTTACACATTGAGACATCTTTTTCTGGATCAGTGAGTAAACAAATGCAATTGAGTGAAATATTTGTGCTGAATACAATGTACAGTGAAGAACTGTATTAAAATTTCATTTAAATTATCTTGTCCTTTAGTGTGTTTTAATGTGGTTTGCTAAATTTGAAGCTGTTACAGGATGGGGTTTTTTGTTCTTGATATTTGGTCAAAGCATGAAACCAAAATTTTTGTGTCCATATAATTTTCTTCATTGTGGTAGGAGAACATGGAGATTTTAAGTACAAATAAAAGATCTATTTCAAGTTATCTTTCAAAAGGATGGCTGTTAGGATAAATTGTCCACTTTTGTAACAGAAGTCTTAGAAATCTTAATATAATTGTGTGAGCTGCTCTGAAACAATTAATTCAAAGATCATATGCATTTCTTTCTGTAGGTTGTTTTAAAGAAAGCTGACTCCATACAGGCACTTTAATATTTCTGAAAGTGAGTCAGTCCAAAATGATTCCAAGTAACCAGCATTGCTTATGCATTATTTAGGATACAAATGCTCTCAGATAATTTCAAGCAATTTTACTAAATTTGTTACATATTCCAGACATTGGGGCAGCCTGCTACAAGTGACAGGAAAACACAATTTATGTCCTCAGTTAGGAAATTATCTCTTACTTCCCCTTCTGTTTTTAATCCTTCATCTCTCATACTGAAGCCTTTGAGACAGGGACCTTTCCCTCCTTCCCACAGTTTTCATGTTAGATCATAAATAATGGATCATAATCAAGCACTTTGAAGTACTTTTATTGGCTGCCAGTGTCATCTCCAGTATTTATCTTGTCTACACTCCAGTGTTTCCAAATGCAGTAAATCTGAGACTTCAGCCTGGTAGCAGTCCTATCTCTTTATGATTTCATTGACTAGGAATTCAGATGTACACTTTTCCCATCTGTCATATCTTAAGAGCTTTTACCACGTTGTAAATTGTGCAAGACTAGATTCACTCTGTCTCAGGAATACGATTCTTAGCCTGGTCTGATGTTGAAAATTCCCCTCTCTCCTTCAATGTCTCATTTGCCATGCTTGTGGTGAAGCCAGCCCATGGAGTTCTGGGATTAATTTGCATTCACCTGATCATTGTGGTGTATAAATTCTGTAAGATTTTAGTGCATCATTTTGACCAGAGGAGCTTTTAATTCCTTTAAAAAATGTACTCTGCCTATGTCTCACATATATATTCCCAAGAGTCCTGTGTGATCCAGGATGAACCTATGTGCTTACTAGCATCCAAATTTTTTGTCATTTTGACATCTAAATATGTAAGTATATCCTACAGGGAGAAATCAAAAAGCTTAGAGATGTAAATATAGACCAACCGGTTAAAGTTTTTTTTCCTTTAAAATTATAATTTTCATTGTGCAAAATGTGCTTTATTGGAAAGGTTTTGCTTTCAGAAACAAAAATGTGGAAACTGAAGTTTGGCTGTGATCAGAGCTGTAATTTGCTCATGTCACCATCTTCTTCTGTTTCCTTGAGGCAGTTTCTCACATCTGTCACAATGGCCTGATGTCCCAAGGATCAGTTGCCTAAAAAAAGATCTAGTTACAACAAGGATCTAGTTACAGCTAGAAGAGGAATGGTGCATATAGGAAATTAGCTAAAGGAACAAAGTCATGATGTACCTGAATAAAAACTCAAAATTCAACACTCCAGGCATTTCTAAATTAAAGCGTTCAGAGTTAGGGACTGAATTATGTGACCTTTGCATTCTATTTACACAAATACTGAAATGGATTATTACAATATAAACAATCTTTATTTTCTGCCAGGATTTTCTCTGGCTGGGAAAACACCCTTCTCTTCAGTGATAAGGCAGAAAGGGAAGCAGGATGGCTTCTAAGTAGGGAACCAAAGTACAGAAATGTTTTCTGTGTGTTTACTGACCACTTTGACAGCTTGCCTTCTTAAAACAGCATGCACTAAGAGCAGAAGCAAGCCATGTGGAAAGAAAAATAACTAGAGTTTTATGTCTAAATCAGTTGTATTTCCTTTGGTTGCTCACCCAGTTGATCCCAAGTAGCCTATGTTTGCTCACAAGGCTAAGCCATACAGCTGTGTACTGTGGATGGAAACACTGAGTTAAATAACCACTCAGATTTATATGCATTTATTTATCAAGTAAAAAGTGTCTAGTGCAGTTACTAGATCATAATAACAGATTCTGATCTCTACCGGTTTGTTTTGTTCTAAGCAAAAATAATTCACAGAAAGATATGTTTGAAGGAGTAACTGAGTTACCATAATTGTTAGGGATAGATATGCTTCTAATACAAAATTACTTATGAAAATGAAAGAAAAAGCTGAAAAAAAAACCTACTGTGGTGCTGCAGACTGAAGTGAAAATACATTCTTAGCATGGACAACAAAAATGCTGTCTCTAAAAACATGTAAGGTTTGATACTTTTCGTGGAAAGTCTGTTTTTCATGTTGTGTTTTTTTCTTGCATCACTGTGATTTCTTCACACCTCCTAAGTAATGCATACAGACTTTCACAAGTATGCAGTGTACTTCAAGTTACATGTTCTCTGCCTAAAAACTTTTCAGTAAATTAGTAAAACCTGACAGAAGCCATCTGGCATATCTCTGTGTTCATACTGTTTTTTCTTGCCACTGGAGAAGAAAACTCAGTTTAAACTTCCAAAGAAGTTTGTGTCTTTCCTTATTTTTCGTTGCATGATAACAGCATAATCATGAGTAGAAAAAGTGGGAGCAGAAGGGATGTTTTTGTTTGGTTTTTCACACGCTGAAGCATCTCTCCTTTGTAAAACCAGTTTGTAGTGAATACACATGTAGACACAATGACAGAAAATGTGATGTAAAAAGTAATAAATCTCTCCACATGAGTTTCCCCATCCATTTCCATCTTTACTGTATTAAATGGTTGCTATTTTGATAGTGATGATACTTAAGACAGTGCTTGAGTTCTTAAACCAAGAAATTCGTGTTAAGGAATAAAGCTCATACTTTAAAGAAATTAATGCCTCAGCCATTCTGAGGCTTATGAAAAAAGATCAATCCAGTGGTGTGTGAATTTCAGCACTTACTTCATGTGGTTATAAAAATCCACAGGCAATGCAGATGTCTCTTGGATAATCCACTCACAGATGGAGTAATATTTTAGTTTACCCCATTTTTGGTACTACTAGCTCCCTGTAGATATTCCAGAAGGTTCATTGCAGTGCTTCCCTGCACAGGCTCTTCTTCCTTTGCTGCTGCACTAGGCCTGATGCCTTGAAGTGTCTTTGCTCCTGCATTTCTCTTCACTCAGTGCATATCCTGCAGCCTTTGCTCATCATCAGACCCAGTGCATGGACAACAAATGGTGCTGAGAGGATTCTTCCCATTCCTGACCATCCCAGAGGAGTTTGTCCTCTGATGAGTCTGCCCCGGGCCAAAGACACAAAATCTGTCTCCCCCAGAGTCAGCCACATGCATGTACCTGTTGTTAAGAAATTCCCACATTTCTCTGGCCTGTCTGCCTGACAGATTCCCTTCTGGAAGACTGGCTGGCTGTCCAGAGAGCAGATGTGCAGGGTTTTGGGAACTGCCTGGCTGTGGGGGTAGCACCCAGTGCCTCAGCCTTCAAACCAGCTGAAGAAATCCTTGGTGTGTGGTCCACAGGATCTTGTGGGAGTGCTCTGCATTTTAGGTTTCCTTGTGTATTTCACTCCTCTGACTTCAGCACTTGCCAGTTTGTGAGAAAGTGTTGCTCTCCTCACAAAGAATACGTGCAGGTGGACTCAGTGATGAATGACTGCAGTGAGTCTGAGATACAGCAGAGGTGCCACAGATGGCACAGATCCATTGCAGTATGCAAGATGGAAGCAGTTTCTCCACGAACATGCAGCAGATTCATTGAGGAGACTCCACAAAAAACCCCAAAAAACAAACAACAAAAAAAGTCCTAAGACTCTTCATCAAGCCACTAAGTACCAAAACAGGCAGGAGCCTTGCTGTCCTCTTACATTCATTTTCTGCTGCTGTTGATTATACAAAAGAGCAGCTGTACTGGATCACACCGTTGGCTCATCTGGCTTCACGTCCTGTCTGGCAGTAGCCAAAAAGTGAAGATTAGAGCTGAGGGAGAGAACAGAAGAATTTCCTGAGTACTCAGCTGACAAGTTGTACTTTGGGGGGATGTTATTGCCCAGTAGAGATTAACAATTTATTACTAAATACATGTTAAAATCTACAGCATCCCTTGGCAAGGAATTCCATAGCTCAATTTCACATTTTATTAAGAATCACATCCTTTTGAATTCACTTGCCATGTCCAGCTTTGGTGCTGCAAGAAGAAATGTCCACACCTTGTGTTCTTTGTGTCATTCCTGCTTCAACCTTTCATTGCATCCTCCTTTCCAGAACACACTTCTTTTCTTGAGTTAGCTGTGTGCAAGCCATTCTACAACTTTAATTTATTAATTACTGTAGGTATCCCCTGTTCTAACATGCAATTCTTGAGATGACAAACCAAAATTACACACAGTATTCAAAATGTGTTTCAGATGTGCACATAGGCTGTCTCAATGTGAAGGTCTGGTGGCTTTTCTTTTCCTTTGTAATCCCTAACATTTCATTTAATCTTTTTCTTATTACATTGGAGCACAGAGCTGGAATTTTCATAGATCTATTTATTAGAACTCAAAAATCTTGTTCCTGGGTGGAAATGTTCAGCTCAGAGCTCGTTTTGTTTATGAAATTAGGGGTTCTTTTCTTGTGTGCATTACTCTCCTCTGAATTTCATCTGCCATTTTATTATCCAGTCAGCTGATCTCTTGAAGCCCCTCCATATTTCTCCATAGTCCTCCCTTTTTACTACTCTGATTAAATTTAGCAGACTTTCTCATCTCAGCAGATCATTCATGAGCATCTCAAACAGCACAGTACAAGCAAAATGTACAGCAAAAGGGTCTTGGTAGACTCGGTCCACCAAAAAAGCAAATGTAGAATATGGACATATTTTTCAGACACTGAGAACAGTCTACATATGACCCCTGAAACAGAATTATTATACCTGAATATTTCAGTTATGTATTTATCATTACAACTGTGTGTTACAAATTATTATTCTGAATCATAAACCTTCTAGAAATCATTCTTAAACAGGTGCAATTTTCTTAATTATTTAATCAACATGTGTAAGCATTGAAATATGTCAGCTATTGTCTTCCTTGCTAGTTCCAATTCCTTGAGAGTGCTAATAAATGTCTCCCTCTGAGCTGTTTTATATTTTATATTCAGTATTGAATGCTTACTGAAATGTCAGGTGATGATTATTATTATTATTATATCAGAATCTGAGACTCTATGCTTGTATTTCTGCCTATTTTAAAAGGAAGCAAACAGCATCTTTGAACTTGGCAATATAGCAGGATTATACCTGATGGGAGGTTCAGATGCCAAAGATTGCATTATGAAGTGTTTAATACATAATTTAAAATATTTTTCTTGGTGATATGAATATTTATAGAATGGAGTAGGGTTAGAGTGCTTGTTATCTTAAAAACAAAACCATTAGGGTGTCTTTGTGAGTGTAGATTAAAGGTAAGACTTTTCACTGGTTGAGGAAAGAGAACTCAGTGTCTTTCCAGTGTAGGCACTGAGGAGAGATGCAGAGCATGGACCAGACAGGCTGAGGTAATAATATTTTTAAGATGTGCCATCTTACAGACTTCAGAAGAAATAGAATTGATACATTTCTTCTGCTAAACGGGTCCTGATTCTCCTAACTTTAGGTGGTCCCATGGAATTAGATGCTTAAAGTGATTGAGAGTAGATGGTGTAAATTTAATGGGACCTGATCAGCAAGTTGGGACTGAAACAAACACTGACAGACTCAGAGTTCAAAGAGTTTGAAGAGATCTTGTCTGCCTCAGCCAATGAATTAGTTATCAATGTAGCCTTTCTTCCTCACAACTTTATGCATTCAGTTAATGTGGAATTTTTTGGAAGGACATTTCAGGGGAAGATCACCTTGCATACCATAAGAAGTTGCAAACCCAATCACGATATATCTGACCAACCATGTCATGGGTAGTTAAGTCAACACTACAAATACTTTGTGATCATGATCACTAATGAAATATGGAAAATTCTGATTTATTGCAGAGTTAGCATGATGGCTCAGCAAATTCATGATATCGATGCAGGACCATCAAAATTATAACCAGTATATTTTAGAACAAAAAGTTACAAATAGTCCTTTTGTTTCCAGTAATTATTTTCCACAAACTTATTGACACAGAATTAGTCTGTGTAAGCAGAATAGTATTTTTAGAAGCTATTACAAAGCTATCCTGTATTATTTATTTTGTTGGTATTTTTAAACTTCCTTTTTGACCAGATTTTACTAACCTTTATTTTCTGAACAGTACAGAAAAATAGCTAGATGATCCATAATTGACATATTTGAGTGTGTCAGGACCCATTCATAGCCATGGGAAGTTAGTGTCCTCTAGATGGCATCCAAGGAATTGCTGTATGTGTGGGGAATTTTTTTTTCCCTCTATCATAGATTTCCTTAGCTGCTGTTTTTTTTGGTGGGGTTTTCCTTGCCCAGGTTTCACCATATGTTTGAGTACACAGGGATTTGAGATGATTGTCTGCTGCAGAAATTTTAAGATGAAGGTCACAGAAACAGAGATCATTGCCAAATACTGAGACATGGGTCTGAATTAGAAGGTCTTACTGTTTGGTTTTGTTTGTATGCCAAAAAACTTTTAATATCCTGTGTGGACACACTGATTTCTCAGACCTTCCAAACTACAGACTCACAACAATCACACATCAAAGTATGATATTGGACAAAGAGAATTACTTAAAATACCTAAGGAGGATTCAAAGAAGGAAGATTTTCTTCATGAGAAGAATAAAAGAGGCTGAGCTACTTTCGCTACTAAGATCATTATTTTGTGGGTTTTTCCAATGTAACAATATTGCAGTAGTGCAATTCCAGTGTCTAACCTTGATGTTTAACCTGAGCTGTCAAACTGAAAGTTGTCTAAATTGTCAAGCTCCGATTTTGTGCATGCTGTGATTTCTTCTGGTTGGTGCATGGTGGACACAGAGCATAATTTAACTCTGAATATCATTCTGAGGATCAGGCACTTGAAAGTTAGACCCCAGAGCACTCAGCTGCATGTCACTAATGTACTGTGTGGATATGAGCCATTAGTTCTTACAAGCAGCTCCCAGAGCTGCAAGAGCAGGGTGTTTGCTCTCTGTAAAATTTCTGCAGTGCACAAGGCTCTTTGGGGATAGATGAAAGCTTGTTCCAGAAGGAAGCTGTATGTAGCCAGCTTGCCTTTGGACTGGGCTAAACAGAAAGCTTTGTAACCAGATAGTGTATCTGAATTTCAGAAGGCTCATCTAGTCCTTTTCCTTTTTTTTTTTTTTCTGACAATAAGCTATGGGGTGCACTGATGGAAGAAGCTCAGGAAAGTGTCAAATAATGCTTCTCCAAATGTGGTCTTCCAGTTCCCAGCAGCATTCAGTAGCATCTTCGTTGATAAGGAATGTTTTCTCTGTTTCTTGCTTCAGTGTCTGTCAACTCCCTAACTTTTTGTATGCCAAATAATTTTTATGGTCCTTTTTAAAAAACAACCAGTGCAAACTCTGCATGTGTCAGTAGGTCCCCTAGACTTCATCCTTTGGACAAAAAAAGATTGTGTAGGACAGCAGTGCTCAGCTTTCCACCTTGAACCTTGCTTTTCTTTTTTTCTGTAGGAAGCACATTTGTTGTGCTACTAGAGATGAAAAACAGACCTGGGTAAAAATCTCCAAGGGCAGAGTTCAGCACACAGAATGTTGAGGAACACAAAAAACTCATTAAGTGTCAAGAAAAACAACAGAAATAGCAAAGGGGCAAAATGGAAGAGTTCTGACAATTCAGAGTCTCTTGCTAGGAGGGCATTCCTTGGGTAGTTAATTTCTCAGAATGAAAAGGCAGGCTCCTTAAGCTAGGTGATGTACTGACCTGGAGCTGTGGATGCTCAGCTTTCCCTCTCACATGAGTCTCTGTCAGGAGATTGCCTCTCCCTGAGCATGGATATGTGTAATAAATATTAAACCACAAGCTGCAGGGCATGAGCTAACTAGCAGCAAATAGTTGAAGAGGCTTCCCTTTTGAAAGGTTATTCCATAATTACCAGCCTTCCACAAACCTCTCTTGGAAGTGTATTTTACTACCTATCATCTGATCTAATTTCTACAGTTCTCTTCTTTCTTGCTGTTTTAATTTGTCAGAAAGATGAAAACTCTTTAGACCCCAGTGGTTTTTCAACTCTGCGGAGTTTTGTCTTTGTGAATAAAAGCAACTCAATCTTCTTGAAAGGGGAAAACACACACAAAAAAAGGCATTTATTTTTCAAATGCATTTAATATTACTGTGACATGTTTTCAGAATATGAGTACTGTAGTCCAGAAAGGGCCACTGGCCTCTTCTGAAGCTCAGGTTTTAGACATAACAGAAGCTAAAGGCCAGCAGCTCTTTGCTTTTAGAGTGGATTTGCCCTGATACCTTGAGGTGTCATTGCATCTATCCATCACCTTGAGAGCCTGCCCTCAGACTCAGAGGTGTGTAAACATCCCCAGTGAGCTAACTAAAAGAACACATAAATGATCTTTGACTGCAGAGCATGTGCCGAGATATTTTGTACAGTTTTTTTGATAGCTTAAACATGCTAGAGGTATTATATGGATACACCCAACTTAAAAAAAAAAAAAAAAAAAGAAGAAATTTATTGAGGATCTTGACATATCTAAAATTACTCCTGCATTTCTGTAGAGGTCACCTTTAAAGAAGATCCATGGCTGATTTTGCAATGAGCTTCTGTGCTGATGGTAGTGATGAATGTATTAAATGCTGTGGCTAAAACTAGGGCATACATTTGATCTACCAGCTCCCAAAGCAGGTTCAGTATCTCATCTCCTGACTACAGAGGGACTTAAGACAACTTGCCAAAACTAAACCCCAGTTTTTAACTTGCTTGAGTCAAGTCAGATTCTACCCTACTTGCCTAGAAATTGAACACCTAAGCTACATTTGACAGCAGCAGTGCTTTTCAAGTACAAGATTCGTGTGCATCAAGTACAAACCATTGACTTCCTGGCCTCTTAGAAGTGTTTTTTGTCTGTATGCCAGAGTTTAAAAGGGTCTGCTTTTTTGTGCATAGGTTTCCACATCAAAGATTTAAAAGATATTTGATCCTCAATGAAACAGAGCTGGACTAAACCTTTGGAATATTTTTAGCATTTATGAAGTAAATAATAAGTTACATAATTTTGTTTGTAACATCATTCTGGGAATTAATTTATAAAGGCATATTAATTTAGCATTTTTGTGGTTTATGGAATGCTTTGTTAAAATCAACATTTTTGGGGAAATCATTTGAAGATGTACAGTTGAAGTCAGTATTGGATGTGTGTCTATGCACTTACACACATTCACTCAAAATATTGAAGTACAGTAGCTCTGACATTCTCTGCACATGCCAACAAACACAGCTTTTAGAGAAGGTTCACAGAAGATGTTCACATAAAATATTCATGATATTCTTGCTAAAAGAAAAACCTCTTTCAGACCTGTAAAGTACTGTTTGACAGAAAATGTCTTACAATCTGATCTAGCCTCGTATTTGGATATAAACCAGAGCAGGAAAGGTTTGCTGAAATGAGTGTACATTTTATGTTTGCCTTTGTTGCATCGCAGGACGAGTGGCAATTAATGGAGTGAAAAGACGGCAGATTTCCTAGTGCTTTTTAACCTGCTTATTTCATTTTCCAGCTTCTGAGATCAATTTAGCAGCAGGAAGTTGTGCAGAGCGATTTGGTTGCAGCTGACCCCGGAGGGGCTGTTGCTGAATGAGACTTAGTTACAGCTCTGTTTCCGCAATGACGCCTTCCTAACCTCAAGTTGTGTTTCCAATCAATTTATACCAATACCCAAGTTACACCAGGAGGCTGAAAACAAAGTTCTCTGAAGAAATGTGTCACCACAGGTTGTCCCCACATCACAGGGCACCTAGCAGTGCTGGAATGATATTTTTAATTTATGTAACACACGGGCTGGAGCACATCTTTCTTCACGCTGATTAACATCATTATAGTAGCAATCTGAATCTGCTGATAAACCAATTTCTCCTGCCTCCTTCTTTTTTAACACAGTTTTCCTTAAAAAGGAAACCCCATAAGCCACTCTGCCTTCCTTTTTAGAGGACTCCTGTGTGTCAGGAATAGTAGCCCAGGACAGCACACACACCAATTTCAAATGTGTCACCGGCTGATAGTGAGTGGCTCACCACAATGCCTGAGTCAGGAGGAACAGTGAGCAGCACAACACAGAATATTTGAGGTTGGGAAAGCAGAAAATATGCTGGTTAGGGACATAATGTTCTGTTGCTTCTCCTCCAGGTACCACAGCAGGGTTCATAATCATCATAAGGAGCAACAGGAAGGGAATGGACTTGCCTGGAGTGGCCTCTTGCACCCTTCCCTGGTTTTTGATCCAGAACAACATGAAGAGAAGGGCCTTTTTTCCCCAGTAATTGCATTTTTGCTGTGCCATTCAGCCACAGAAGCTGTTGCCACCTGTTGTGAGCTGATGTACTAGTCCCACACAGCCTTCTGCCAAACAAGCAGAGAGCAGCTCTGGTTTACAGGGATCTGTTCCCTCAGGAATCCCCATGACCTGTTAGATCTCTCCTTGCCTCCTGCTGCTCCAGCCCTAAAAGGCAATTGACAGGATCCAAGAATCTGCTTATTCTGATGCAAATCCCTTTGGTTGCCAGAGACCTGTTGATTTGACATTATTTCCATTTATGTGACAGGCAACCTGCTTTAGTTTTGCATATCTTTTTTGTTTGCATCTGATTCCTGGACTCACAACCTCCCTCTGTGCTTTTTTGAACTGAATTTATTCCTCTTGCTTTAGACATACAGAACATATAAAGAAACTCCTTAAAACATAGATTTAGGTAAAGCATTTGTGTGATTTTTTTAAGGGAACGATTTTTTAAAAAAACTTGTAAGTAAGATATTTTTAATCATTCATTGTGCTATAAATTGTGTCAAATATCTCACAATACTTTTTTGAGGCTTTGCACATCATGTCATCAAAGAGAGCAGAACAGCCACACAATCTGACTGACAGCTGAGAAGGCTTTATTTTGTACTGTTGTTTTAAGTATCTCCTACTAAAATCCACTTTGAAGTAGCAGAAGCTGAGTAGGTCCTGTAAGTAAAGATTTAGGAGCGCTTCCTCTGAAGCTCGAAAAATGGAGAATGGCAGCACGTTCTGCAAGTGAAAGTAAATCTGTAGTGTTGCAAAATCGTGTGGATGAATAATTACTGTCTCTTTACATAAGATCAACAACAGATGAAAGAGAAATTAGGCAGCAAGGAAGAAGGAATTGCATTATGGATCGCAAAAAAACCCATGTTGAATCTATATTTACCCTGGAGGAGATCTGGGGTTGTGTCTATCGTGACCTTTAGCCCACAACACTGTAAGCAGAATCCAGTTTTTGACAAGGGTATCGGGTTCACTTGGCTTCCATCCACCATTTCTGAGCAAGCAAAGGAGATCTGCAAGGGGAAAGATTTTAAGATGGAGGGAGAGATGATAATTATAACTTGCTGGAGGCCTATTTTCAGTAAATGAAGTGCTTCAAAAGAAGCACACTGCTCTGCTGTCTTTGGAGTGCAAACCTTTAGGGAACCAGTGTAAGAAAATGAAGTAAAAATTACTTTTTTAAACCCAAAACTTGTTAATTTGTTAGCTGTAATGCTTTGTCAGGGAAACACCATACTCAACTTTGAACTCCAAGGTTAGTGCCACTAATAGTATCCCCTCCAAGCATTGTAACTGAATTACTACTGAAATGATTAGGAAGATAAGAGACTATTATGGGAAGAATCAAATATCTTATCTAGTCACTGTACTAATTGAAAGCAAGTTTGTGTGGTAAGAAAACAAATTCTTGCTGAATTCAGTATAAACCTGAAGGTGTTTTATCCATGTGAACATCTTTAATATTCAGAGGTGGGTTATGAACTGGGGATTTTTTAACAGAAGTTTCATTTCTGTTCATATTTCAGTGGTTTGTTTCCCATGTCAGCTTGTGCTTAGGTTTTAGTCTTTTATATTCCCACACTCACACTCCTAACAAGAAAGTGCTCACGTATTGCAAATAAAGGAACTTATTGACATTCACATTGTATGTTAAGATAGCTCAGTCAAGAGATTAAAGAAAATCTCTGGAGCACAACCAGAAAAGAATATAAACAGAGGTCTCCTGGATCCCTATCACATCCCTTGTTCATAAGATACTCTTTCTTCCCTTATCCTGAAAGATAGCAACAGAAAGATGAGCAAACAAACACAAAAGAAAGAAAGGATGAACTGCATCTCTGCTGGAGGATTAATAACCATACTGCAGGAGTGAAGACTGCTCTGGATGATAGACAGCACAGGCACATCCTTCAGATGACTGATCATATGCTTCACACGTGGCATTAGTAATGCAGGATCAAGGCTTCAGGCCTCTTCACTTCCCTGCAAAATCCTTGGCAAACAGCTTAAATGGGTAAAGCACTGGAGGCACTGTCATTGATCAGGAAATGTTGTTTCATTGCTTCCAGTTCTGTTACTGGAGTGAAATGTCTTCTCTAAGAGATAATAAGCAGCTTATTGCCTTTCTAGTAGTCTGTCCAGAATCAGAAGTGAATCTTTTTCTTATTGTGCCTTGAAATAATGTCTTTTTTTTTTCAGATGTGGCGTTGTGAATGAAATCTCAGTGCTCTTTTTATTGATATTTATAATATGAAATCATACTCAGTGTCCAATAGTATAGGAATTGTAATATAGTTACAGAATGTAGGCTGGTGAAACACTGTGAAATTATAATAGCATTTTCTGGTATACAAAAAGTGCAAAGAGTGTTTTTACCACCTGGAAGAACACTTCAGATTTGAACCTTGATACATCTCTATTCTTTTTCATTGATTTCCTAACATTTTTGTTTAATGGGCTTGAAATATAAGTTCTATAGTGTTAAGCATAGTTTACTGTTGGTTTAATTTGTGCCATTAATCTCTAAATGAAGCCTGAAGAACCCTTTCCTTTTCATGACCAAGAAAACAGTTTTCTTTTGTTTTCTGATCCAATGTAAAGTAGTCTTCATGGCACTGGTATCTCTTCCACCCTCAACTGCCCTTCTCTTACTGAAAGAACTGGTTCCCCCAACAGGAGGAGGGCAGGCTCCCTGCGGGATGTTAAAGCAGTTTCCTCCTCTGTAGGGTGAACCTAGGAGGGATTAATGAGTTTTAAAAGAGAAGCAAAGGATTTTGAGGAGAGTTTATTCAGTATTTTCCCATAACTGCAGTTGAGAAGTGACTGAGATAGGAGAGGAGGAAGAGGCAGGGAGAGAGGTGGATTCCTTCCTCTGAAGGGAAACCCTGCTCAGAAAACAGGTGACAAAGGCCTGTATTCTGGTGAGTGTGATCTCTCCTGTACCTTGAAGCAGGCACAGGTCTCAAGGAGAGAATAACATTTAATTATGCAATTTCTGTAATTGTTGCTAATGGCAGAGAGATAGAAACAACAAACTGAATTAAACATGTGATCCCAAAGGGCGTATTTTACATATTGAGACCCCCAATATTTTACATACTGACACCCACAGCCTTCTCATGAGGATGGTGTCCAAAGGAATGAAGATCACCTATTTTGAGATCAGACAGTTATGGATAATGGAAGTCAGCCTCAGAAAAATAAATTTTCTAGGGAAAGAACACTTAGATCCAGTCATTGTTTAATATACACATTTTCTGTCCTGTATGTATCGCATGAGGAAAAAAGGATTCTGAAAAATAGAAGCCAAAGAAATTTAGAATAAAATCAGCTGACTCTATATGAAAGAATGCACTTCCATTATTCAATAAAAATTTGAAAAGACCAAGAAGCTTGTGGGACTAAATTAAATGAGGAGCTCACCACATTGTAGATGACTCATTGTAATTCAAGAAATTTATAACAGTGTAGAAGATGTAACAGATGGTGCAAAGAATGCTCTGTACAAAACACAGATCAGTGCTGAGCTCAAGAGCCAGAAGCCACCCTTCAGCCTAGGACCAATGGCAAGAAAATGCTGCCCTTAAAGTGATTAAAACCCATGCTCCTCTTCTAAGCATTTCTTTTTTTCAAAAGGTTTCATTGGGTAACCATATAAGAGTTCTCCTGCAGCTACTGGATTTGAAACAACTAATTAACAGAACTTCCCATTGATTCATCATAGGGACATTAGAGCAGCCTTTAGGAATGCAAAAATAGGATTTACCTATCTTACAATCTTCTGCTTAAAAAGAGCTTTAACAATGAGTGGATAGAATCTCTAAGGTCTAATTGACTTCTGCTCTGGTGAGCAACAGTTATAAGGAAATTTCTCCACAGAAATGAGTGCTCTTTAGTAGCACTTCACAACAAAAGGAATAGAAACTCAGGTAGCTGTGCTTTTAATTACTTGGTTTTATTTGCTGCTTCTTCCTACAATGAATTTCTGACTGGAATCCTATCTGGCAAAAATAGGAACATTCTTCTGCACATACAGGAAATGGTCAATGGTGGTTCTTCTGTGCATTTTTATTAAAAAGTACACTTTTTTTGGGGGGGGGTGGTTTGGTTTTTTTGTTTGTTTTGGTTTTTGGGGTTTTTTTTGTCATATTCACAGCTTTATGTTCACATCTCTGCATTTGGATTTAGAGGATTCAGTGCTGGCACAGTGCCACAGGTGTGATGTGAGCCTTGCTGTATGGACTTCTTGGTTTCAAGTGCAGGTCAAGCACAGGTGGTTCAGGGGAGATCTAAAGTAATTTTGTTCTGTTAATTTCAGACTGAGTTCTTTCCCAGAAAGACAACTGGGATTATTTCATATACTGAATTTTTGAGAGGATCTTCCAATGCATCATGACTGTGCTTTTGAAATGCATTTCAACAAATGGAAGAATTACTGTGTTGAGTTTAGGCTGAAAACATGCATGAATTTTTGTATGAATTTGGAAGTTAGAACACAAGGAAAAATCCCCATCATGCAGTACATAAGAAAAGCTTGTAAAGTTGAGGCTATGATTTGAAGACATGTTATATCAGCAGTGTATATTTTATAAGCCTAAAAGAACCAGGAATATAATTTTATCTACAGTTTAACCTGTTGTTTTCTGTCACCAGTCTTAGTAATTTTGGGTTGGGTTGTCTGAACAGCGAGCTCCCAGATGCTGTGGGATGAAGCTGCAGTGTGCTGATGCTCATCACCTCTAGGCAGGCACACAGGGGGTACCTGATTATCTGACAGGTTGTGTCTCAGGCCACCTAATCACAGCTCAGTGCCAGTGAATGACTCAAAATGACAAATAGTAAAACTACTTATGTGAGCAGTGCCTTCCTAGGCCCTTGATCAGTGTTTAGCAATTACAAATCCATGTTTGCTAGCTCCAGCTTTCCTTTTAACAGACCTGACTTTGTTTCTTGCTTGGAGAAGTTGATTGTACCCCAGAGAGATATTGTGAGAGCTCAACTTCACCCTCAGTTTCAAGAGTAAAAATATCATTTTGGCTAAGGGAGTAGTTTAACCTGCCCAGGGATAACATTTTGGTTCAAATCCTGTGAATGTTTTATTTATTACTTTGTGTTTTGTTCTGTTCAGTTATTTACATTATGCTGTTTAAGGGCTTCCTGAAAACCAGGTTAATCCTTTATTCTGCATGGCAGGAGTATTTTTTTTCTCTCTGACACCCTTGCATCAGACCTGTGGTTAAAGTGGCAAAGGTGTAGAAGTTTCCTGTGTCAGCTCTTACACTTTGGTAGGGGGTTTTTTTCTGGTGTTAGGTGTTGAGTTGGGGAATTTTTTTTCACATCAGGGAGGACAAAACTATTATCCCACAGAATAGTTATCCAAAGGTAAGGCTGGATGGAAGTTAATTTTCTCTCTCAGATAAATGCATTATCACAGAGAAAAAATACACACATCTCTATGTAGAGTTTCTCTTTTTTCAAAGACAAACACACGGTTTTGTTTTCTTGTGTTTGTTTGCATTCTAGAATTTATTTTTTTCATTTCTTAAACCTCCTGAAATGTTTACAAGAAAGAAGACTTAGGCATGAAATTTTGTGACTAGGAGCAGATTCTCTTTTCATTTTCCTAGGGAAATCCTTTCATTCAAAATAAATCATAAAAATGTGTTATTTTTAGGAGACAACTCCATGGAAACTTAGAAGAAGTTAAGTAAGATTCAGAAGAGAGATGAATGGGGGAGGGTGTGTAATAAACTAATATATTTTAGTGGAAAGAAATAATGAAATCTGTGAACCACTTATGGTAGCTGGATTGTTGATCTTAGTTGTGTTCAGGACTGTTGAATAATATGACTGGGTTTGCTGTAACATGTGGGAAAGCTGCACATCAATACTATTAAAGCCACATAAATGTCTGGAGAATATTTTTAGATGTTTGACCAGATTAATAAAACAAGCAAAGATTATTTTCTAGAACACAATCTTTGCACCATTTGAAATCATTGCGTAGATAACCATGCACCTTTATTGTATTTCTGGGGTGCACTGATGAAGGAAGGAATGATGAATCTGACTCCATGTTCTCAGAAGGCTAATTTATTATTTTATAACACTATATTATATTAAAAAATACTAAAGTAAAACTATACGAAAGAATACAGAAAGGATACTTACAGAATGCTAAAAAGATAATAATGAAAACTCGTGACTCTCCTGAGTCCTGACACAGCTTGGCAATGATTGGCCAATGAGTGAAAACACATCAGAAACCAATGAAACAATAACCTATTGGTAAACAATCTCCAAACACATTCCAAAGGAGCAAAACACGGGAGAAGCAAATGAGATAATAATTTTCCTTTTTCTTGGAGGCTTCTCAGCTTCCCAGGAGAAAAATTGTGGGCAAAGGGATTTTTCAGAGAATGTGAATGCCACACACCTTCTTTTCCAAAAAGGCAAAAAAACTGGTTCTTAAATTTGGTTAATCGCAGAGTGAGATAATTTGGCTCCTAGGTGCATCCATGCATGTTGGGCCCTTTCCAGGAGCTGATTTTTCTCCCTTTGCTCGTACCCCAATCCCTTCCAGGGGCTCCTGCAGGAGCTGGCTCTTGGTGCACACAGACCTCTCACAAAGGGCTTGCCAGAAAAGGGATTCATTGCATCTTTTTCGAGCTGTGTCACTTTATCTTACCCCAGAGAGTAAATTGAATGTGCATCCTAAACGCTAGAATCATAACATTTAATGAAGGTTAAGCTGCATGCAGAATTTGCTGCCTCTGCAGTGTGGTTCTGCTCTGGACACAGTGTCCCTGGAGCCAGCAGTGCTGCCTGGTTGGGGCAGAGCCCACCCAGCCCAGTTTCTTTCTGTGTTTTTGCACAGAGCCATTTTCCAGAAGCTGCTCTGCACCTCAGCAGAGGAGTTACCAGCGTGTGCTTGAGACATTAATTCCAGGTTATATGGTTTCCCTGAGAATTGCCATCTGTCATGCTTTTCTGTCTGGAGGTCACTCCAAGTTGCCTCGGGTTGGTATCCTCAGACAGGAGGTTGGAAGGATAAACCGTGTGCTTTGTCTTTAACCCTTAGTTATCCTTTTCCCTTTCAGCACCCACCTTGATAGGTATGGTCAGGAAGGACTGGGCTTCCCAAAACAGCATTGCCCTCTCCTGGCAAGAGCCGGACTTTCCCCATGGAGCAATTCTGGACTACGAGATCAAGTACTATGAGAAAGTAGGTCTCGCTTACAGCATCACCCACACTCAGACCCTAAAGAGCAATGTGTTTTGTATTCTTAATCGTATTTTTTAAAAATCTTTTCACTTGACGCCACCTACAATGCTGTGTGTTTATGCCAGACATTTTATTTTGTGTTGATTTTTTGTTGTTTTGCATCTAAGTTGTTAATGACTGTCTTGTTTCACACTAGAATTGAGTAGAGCAGCAAGCAGATTGTACATTTACTCATCTCATAGTAACTACATTTAAAAACATGGATAAACTGATCACATGCTTCAATATATTTTGATTTATAGACTGCAAAAACTTGACATTACAGTGACACTGACACAACAGAATTAAAGTGAATGGGAACATGATTTCATTTTGAGGCAAAAGATGTATTTATTTATTTATTATTGCTAAATAAAGCAATAATATGTGCTTAAAGGATAGGTGCACCAGCATTGTTTAGAGGGTTACAAAAGGTTACAAGAGAAACTGTTGGATTTCTAGTGCTCTGTCAAAATCAGGCAATTTCACACATAAAAGAGCTGCAGCATGCACTACAACTAAAGGTACAAGGTGCACACATAACATGTGTTGGAAAAGCATAATTTGAAGCCTCCTTTTCCCTAAGCACAAAACATATTTGGTCATTTCCAGTTGCTACAGGGCCTGGTACCAGTAAAAAATTCTGTGCTGAGCAGTGCCTTCAGTGCTGTAAACATAGACAGGAAATTTTCGATGTCTGTACCTTAAACAATTCCCTGCTAAGTGAGTTCTTGTGTTTCCCTGCCCCCATCTGAAGTCACAGTGGAACTGATGTGTGTGAAGATCACAAAGAACAGAAATACAAACCAAGTCATGGGAGAAAGTATTAGGGATATTAGGCTCTGTAAATATCTGAGAATTTTATTCCTTGACTGCACTTCTCTATTGAGATTATGCAGCTTTAATGATGCAGAAGAAAGGGTAAACTGGGAAAAAAAATCCAAACAATTTAAATAGGACAGCTAGAAGGAGAAGACAGATTGCTTAGAATATTTGGTAAGCCAAACCAAGAACCCTATTTTCCTACTCTAATGGAATTCCTTCAGGTTCTCATCCATTATCATAGCAAGCCCCATTATAACTTCTTTTCTTCATTGATATTAAAGAGGTTAATTTAACACAACAAATTGTGAGATTTTATTCAGTTGAAAGGAACAGTTCCAACAGTTCTGTAGCCATTGGTATGGATGTTAAATTATAAATTTTAGATATGTATTCAATAAAATCCTTTCTCAATGGATTATGTGCCAAGACCAGTCAGTGCTGAGTGACAAGGCAAATAATTTTTCTTGGAGGTCTACTTCCTCCTTAGCCTTGACCATTGTGCAGCAAGACTACAGGCACAGGCTTTAAGACCCTTTGCTAGAAACAGTTTAAATCACTCTTATCTGTTTTTATGAGAAAAAAGAGAACAATTTTCTGTGTCCACCTTTTAAAATATATAAGGAGCATCTTCTATTTATAAACTGTTTCTTCTGAGGTCAGGGGAGATAAAATTCACTGCTGGCACCTTCCAGTGTGTAATTTGCAAGACCTGTCTTGGAGACAGGTTCTAGATCAGAGAGATGAATAACCCATTACTGCAAGTCAGTCTGCTTATTTACAGCATTAAATTGGAAAATGTTATTTCACGCCATTTTAATATTTAAATTTTGCTTTAATCATATTTAAATCAAGAAGCATACGTTACAGAACTGGCTAAGTGTAGTGGCCAAATGCAAATAAAATTTTATATTGAGAAAGAAAAAGGGATGGTTCCTACCTCAAAGCCAGAAAATATTAATATGCACTATTAATTTTATGTTTCAATTAGTTTTTTTCTTCTTCACTGTGGAGCTCTGTATATTGAAAAGCATAGTTTGTGTTGTGACAGGGCTAGATGTAGCCAGTGACAGTGTAATCTCTCAGCCTTCCCAGGAACTCTGAAACAGGGGAATATCAGCATTCCTGTTCTCAGCAGAAGTGACAAAATAGGGATATTGCATGCTCACAGAAAGTATGATAAGAGTGAAATAATTTTCTACTGGATCTAGTATGAATTTATCACAAAGACATCCCTCTAACAGAGAGTAAAAAATGCAGGTAAAGTTGAAGAATGTGTTAAATTTGAAAAGGTCAGAAATTCTATTAATGTCTTAGGGAGTCAAGAAAAAGGCATAAAACAGTAGTCTTAGCTACTAATAAACAGACTAGGTAGAAAAATGGAACAACTTTTGCAGTTCATCTCTATCCCTTTCTAGCTGTCATTTGTATTTAATAAAGAAAGCTTTTATTCTGATAAACAATGTAAGAAAAGCAATGTCCTCATCAAATACAACCACTCAATCCCTCAAATTCAGCCGATTATATCAGTTTCTTAACTTCTTGAAGCTCTGAGGAATTATGCAATATTCTAAACTTTTACAATTATTACTGCTATTTCTTTTAAGCTTCCTTGTTGACATTTGAAAAATTGTGAGTACATCATTGGTGAGCACATTAGGGGAGCAGCCTGCTTTTAATTATCACCAGTAGGAATTCTGTGGCTCACAAATGGAAGTTGTATCTTGTCATGGGCTCCCAAAGTTTTCTGGAAGATATGTAAACTTCAGAAATCAAATAGCTGCCCAATAAACTGTAAGCACTCCACCAAATGGGGCAGTTTCCAACAACTTCATAAGGAAGACAAATTAATGATGATGAGCATGGAGGATAAAGATGCATCTTTCCATTCATTTCCAGAAGAAGCACAAGGAGGCTACACTGTGCCAATTATGCAAGAAACTTGTATTTATACTCTTGTAAAATACAAATTACTCACAGAGAACTATCAAAAGATCAAGTCCTCTCTGTGAAAGATGTTCTTCTGATAAAGACTACCAAGTTATAAAGAAATAAAGTAGATAAGGAGAGTTACCCAGAGGTCTCAATAAGTTACAAATAGGGATTCATACATTAATTTCAAAGTACAATAAAGCAGTTCAATAATTTTTCTGCTTTAAAGTACCTTTTGCTATATGACCTTCATTTCTCCGGGGAATTGCTGTAAAACATTCAGAACTTCAGGAAATATTGTCTCTAAAAATTAAAATCTTGGGCCAATAACAAAATTTCATTGTGAGTCAGTTGTACAGATTTGTAGTTTCTTATTTTGGAGTGCACTGGTACATTTTTATGTGGTTGTCTGACAGGAGGTCATTTTGTTCTGCAGCCTTTCAGCCAAAAATGCAGTGAACAAAATCTGACCTGGGACAAAATTTGGTGATTTGGCCTGGGAGAACAAACATTCCTCAGCTTTCAGTCCAAGATTCTCCAAGTTCTGTCACAGCAAAGAGAAAGGGTTTTCAACTGTTTGAATAGTTGTGTGATGTAACCAGACAGAGACTATCATGATCCTGAAATAATTGCCTTGTTGAGGCTTGGTAGTTGAAATGCCTGATTTCAGGTAGATTATGAATCATTCTGAAGTCTGTGCCTTGCATAGTAAGTGAGTCTTTACAGCAACACACAGAAAATCAGTTAAATGTTTGCCCCTGGGGATTCTAAGACATGCTCATAAAAGCATTTCTTCATAGACCACCTTTGGGATCTTGAGATACTACACATTGCAAATTATCTCTCTTGGTACAGGGTGTCTGCCCTATTCTGTACTCTGTCCATTATATTCTATGGTCCCTTGATATCATCCACAAACACCATTTTTTATTTTTTTTCTAAAAGAAAAAATCTCTCATGTGCCATAGTGTCTTTCCCTTTAAAAGTCAAACTCATTAGTATAATCTCATTGCCACTGCTAATTGCAATTAATTTTTCTTCTATACTTTAAACTATTACTCAGACACTGACCAAAGCTTGCACTATTTGCAACATTCCAGGGCATCATAATCTCTTTACCTCTCATTAAAAGTGTTTCGTGTTTGAGGCAGATGAAGTAGTGGGGCCTTGTTAGAGCCTTGTAATGACAATTCCTCCTTCTGTAGGAGTTCCCTCATGGGAAAGGGAACACAGCACACAGTAGATATAAATCCCACCAGCTGCACTCCAGGTTGTGCAGCTGAACTGGAAAACACTTATTCCTCCCCTTTCCATCCAAACCCAGAAAGTTAATCATCAAAAATTAATGTTCCCTAAGACCTGCATTAGGCATACCAAGCTGTGCACGTATCAGCAACAGTATTAAGTTGTTATTTGTTCTCCCACATGGCCCAAGCACAGCAGCTGGATTGCATTTCCTGTTACACACAGGATAACATATAATTAGCTAAGGAAACCTGTCTGTAGAGAAGGGATTTTAATGGAATGTACCCAAGCAGTAACCCGAGGCATTGCAGTGAAATCTCTAAATAGAGAAGGTAGAGAATATCTTTAAAATCGGGATTTGGAGGAGAGGGGTGATATTTCTTTGCTTTCTTGTCTTTTGATGAAATTTAAAGCCAAATCCCTTTGCCAAAATACTTCATTTTGTTGGGAGATTCAATTTGCAGTTCACAGGCAGTTTTCACATAAAACAATTAACCCACTTCCATAGGACAGTGAGTGGACAGGATATGTAGGACATCAGATATTACTTCTCCTTCATCCCAGTATTATTTAGAATGGAATTAATAAATAGAAGTGAGAAAATAACTGAGCAGTAGAGGCAAGGAGGAAATTAGTTTTCCAGTGAGATTTGAAAAAGAGATGAAGAGCTGATGAGGCAGAGAGATGATAGAGGAAAGTACCAGATTTAAAGAATTAGAAAGCAGCATGACCTTGTTAATTTTTCTATCAGTCTACAGCTGTCTTCACTTAACTTATACAAGAAATGATGTGCAGTCTTAAAATCTAATATTAAACCAAAGACTGCTATTTCTTTGAGTAATCATTAATATGAATTAAAATGAGACATCCCAAATTTGAGTGACAGACCTTTAGGTAAATTACATGATAGGAATAATGAGAAAATTTAAGACTCTCAGTGCATAATGTTTTGAGTGACAGAATTATTTTTATAAGAATTAATATGGAAAATTATAAACACTATGAGACTCATCCTGGTTTAGAGAGCACCAGATGTTCCTCTGTGTCTTCTCCAGCCAAGGAGATATTGCATAATGATCTTCTCAAATTAATTAACCTGACCCTGCTTGAGTATGGGCTGGAATCAGCCTCAGTGAACAGGAGCCAAACATGTTCTCAGTAGATAAAATAAGGACATTTCTCATAAGAAGCCACCTCATGTGGATCACATTCAGTCCTCAGAATTTCTGGGTGGAATTTTGAAATGTGCAGTAAAATCAGCCATTTCTCTTGTCAATTCCTCTGCCTTTCTGTGAGGTCTGTGGCACACATGGCATGTGTGAAGTTCACTGACCCTCTACCTCCCTACTACTTAAAGAGCCAAAAGTCTCCATTCTCTCCACCTCTTTAGCCACCACTTTGCACAATGTTTAACTAAGAAGGAACATTTTCTTTCAGACACAGCTGTTACAACTCCCCTATTTCCTTTAAGCACTAGCTGTTACTTTTTTGGTTCAGATTTTTCTTTTATGGTAGATTTTTATATCCTGAAGACTAATGTATGCAGCAGCTCCCAGCTGAAGGCAGCCTGGGGGCTGTGTGACATTACCCATGGCCAGAGGGGTTTGTTTGCTATTGTTTGTTTGTGGCTGGGTTCTTGGCATGTGCTGGTTCTTTCTTCTGGGCATGTTCCTTTATTGTTGCTATCCCTGTTGCTAAATTTTAAAGTCAACATCACTGATAGGATTGGGGAACAGGTATAGTCTGACAACAGTAGGGATAAGCAGCTGAGCACTTCAGGTATCTGGCCATTTATTGAGTATACATAAAAGCTGCTTGCTTCAAATGATCAACTGGGGAAATTTTAACTTCATGCTAATAATTATTTTTTTTAATGCACAGTTTTCTTCTGTAATATTTTTCAAATTATTCAAATGATTTAAGGCATAAGTAGCAATCTGCTGCCTGCAAGTAAAATGTTTCTGATATGACTGGAATCAAGAAATGTAGGACTCATGCAATAATACATTTTCATTACATTTTCAACAATTCTCATCAAAACAAAAGTGCTGAGTGTTTGGAATGTACAAGAGGTTTTGGGCAGTAGTTTTAGGCAGCTCTTAGTGTTTGTTCATAGCATGTCACAGGGAGGCACCAGGGCTCTGAGCAGCACCTCAGGCATTCTCAGCCCTTTGTAGCTCCTGGGAAATGAACCATGTCTGCTGAATGTTTTTTAAAAATAATCACTACAAATGTGCTTTGGGATGTAATCATTAAAATGAAATCTCCTAGCTTATTTTAGCATAGTAAGTGGTGTTAAACAAGCTTCTCAGTTTTTCTGTTCTGCTGTTATTAACCCAGATTCCCAAGGGAAAAAATGAAAAAGCCTCAGATTCTGAAAAGAGAAAAAAAATAGGTTTTGAACTGTTGAAAAGAGAGTGACTAATTACCAGACTCTCTGACCAGATATAATTTTTGCCTTGCTGGAAAGAACCTAAGGACCTTGTAGCAGCCATTATTAATGACACCAATGTAATTACTGTATAGGAGAAAAAGAAATCTGGCATCTAAATATCAATTACATGCAGCAAAGGGTTTATCAAAGAAGTTCTAAGCTAGACCTCTATTAGATGCCTGGTTTGGCTTGTCTACTAATCATTGTTGTCAATTATTTAGAAACAGCTTCTGAACTTTTCTGTTTAATAATAAAGTAGCCTATAGAGGTATTGCTGTTGTTCCTGCTGAACCAGAAATTCTCAATGAGAAGTATAATGCTGTTTAAGCAAGCCTGGTGGATTTGATATTAAAAAAAAACCCCATACTTAAGTCTCTGCTGATCTTGTGTTCTTGCCTGCAGCCAATACCATTTTCTCCAAGGAAAAGTCCATGTGCACTGCTAATTCCAGTAACTGCTAGAAGAGCTGCACAAATGCAGAAAAAGTGTATTAATGGTTTTGTATAAGTGGTTTTCAAATGCTTTTTAGGAATAAGCATAGGAGGTATGCAAACTATTACAAAACAACAAACACAACTAGTTCCATACCTCAAACAAAGCTAAGAAAGCTAAATTCATTGATAACAAAGATTGGTTGCTAATAAAATTACTTATTAATTGTTTTTTTCTATCCTGTAAAGCCTTTGAACCTCAGGAAAACTAGTTTTCAGAATTGTGCACTGACACAGGACTAATAATAATAATAATAATAATAATAATAATAATAATAATAATAATGTTAGCCGCAGGAATCAGTGTTAATCTTATGTGTTTAGGTGGGGTCAAAAATCAGAAGCAGCTGTTTTATAGAGCAGAAAGTTTCAGCTAAGGCAGCATTTAGATGATTTTGATGAACATACAGTAAAAAGGAAATGTTTTCTCATCAGAGATAATGTATCAGTTGCACAAAAGGAAGTGGTAAGGAGTTGAACATGTTTAGTCTGAATTAACAAAGTAGAGAATGTACTCCCAAAGCATTTTATTTTTGTTGTGTCTGTTCTTATCAATTGCCTGCAGTGTGTTCACCTTGGAGTTTAGGTGCACTAAGTTTTCGTTGCATATGATAATAGAGATGGAGTTCCCTCAGATACCTTAACACCCATTCAGGAGTCAAACTTTGGGTTTAAAAATTTCACAGATTTCTAGCAAAAAAATGGCAAGTTTTGTGAACAATGACCTAAACATAACAAGCATACCTGCCAAATGATGGTTGTCTGAATGAAAGTGATTTTACTTATTTATAATTAAATACAATGTCTACATCTCCAGATCTCTAAAATCAGTCAGAATGTTTCCTTTAGATCCTCTTAAAATACAAAGTAGCTTTAAAATTAAAAAAAATCATCTGTGAGCCCAAACTCTTGAAAGCTGGAGCTGGCACAGTGATTTTTGCAATACATGGATGATTTACAGCCATAAAGGTGGATTCATAGATTAAATCATAACTATGCCTTGAGACATGAGTTTATATCTTTGTCTAAATGAAGGAGTGTTCAGATATTGTTACAGTTTCTTCCTGCAATATTCAATGCATTCAAGAGATACCTGGAGAGGTACAAAGGTATGAGAGTAAAACTGAAAAAAGTTCCTTTTTTTCTGTCTCTTTTTTCTAAGACTGCATTTCAATTGTACTTTAAGCACAGAAAAGGACAGGATATTAGTTTTCCTCTTTGAATGGTCTCCTTTTCACATTAAATGATGCCACTGACTGTATAATATTAGCAACCTCTTTTTTATTAAGTAGCAGTGTCCCCAAAGCAGTCATTCTGGGATAAGGGAGAAATATCCAAAGGGAAAGAGGAAGCTCCTTTAGGAAGAGCCCCTCCATCTTAATGCACCAAACCACTACTTTCCTGTTTAATATCAGTATAATCACTTTACTATGTATTAAACAAAAGCTGTGGGTTTGGTGTGGGGATGTGGTTGTTGGAATCAAAATGAACATTAGAGGAGCTTTTAATTTAAACTAATAATTTCATCAGCCAACTTGAATTCATAAAAATTGCACCTCATTCAGTAACTCCCATGTAGTTTTGTTATTGTCCCTGAATAAACCCAAAAATATTTATTTGATGGATTGAAACAAGAAAAATCTTGGAATTCTCTGCTTTTCTTGTGCGTTTTTTAATGTATTTGCATTAGTAGTTTCAAAGTGCCCTTTCTTGATGTGCTTGTTGGGATGGCTGAGTTAACAACCTATTATTATGTACTCCTTACCGAGCTGTTAATAGCTTTAGAGTCTTTTGCAGGAATTCACCTGCTGCTCATAAACAGATTTATGTTGCTCTAGGAACTTCACCAGGTTGATGCATCTTGTATTTGCAATGACCTTGTACAAACTACCTGGTTTTCATGCTTATACAAGTATTTATATTATAGTAACAAAAGTCTTTAGTGGCTGGAGCAGCTCTTTTTAAAAGGTATTGATATCCATCTGTGAATTTTGTTAACAGTTTTTCAGATTGTTGTTTTTGCCACCACCAGAAATTATATTTCTGCCCAAGTTAGCTACATCAGAAATGGGCACTTCCCAAAAAAATTGAGCAAAAACTTGCTGTGTCAATTTGAAAGTGCAAAATCAGCTTTTTGATTTACTTGCTGGTTTGTTTACTTTGCCCTTGAAATTCATGTTAAATTAATTGGAAAAAAAGATTGCTGTTTTTGCTTTACACGCCATTAACTCACCGAGGTGTTTGAAGAAAACATAAACTTAAGGAATATGCTGTATTTATTGTTGATGTATTGCCAAGTTCTGCACTACAGTCATGACACCAGAGGTGAATTCAACCCTTCTGAGTTGGCATTACAGGATAGATGTTTGCTGTTTGCCTGCTTTGAAACACAAAAAGATTTTTGCATGTGCTCACAAATGCACCAAAATATGTGATATTTGAGTGACTTCAATAGCTATTATATGTTTATATCTGAATAGGCTCACATAATGAAAAACAATACACAATCTCTACATAGAGATCAGCAGGTTCCCCCTTGCCTCTGATTTATTATTTGTATTGCACTGATTAAAGTCAAACATTAGTTAGTGTCAGATTTTGTGTTTTAGGGCCAAAATTCTTCCTCCAAAATTGATTTTTGTTGGATGGTTGAAATCTGTCTTGATATTGTCAGCATTATTCTATGCTTATAAATCCCAATTTTCTTTGAAAAGGGAAGTATTTGTCCCAAAGGCACACATTCACAGTTAGCATATGAAAGACTTGTTACCATTTAACATTCGTATGGTCTCAAATGAATCCTAATGACTTCAGTCATTTTTTTTCCAGAATAGAAAATCTGAATAGCAATCTGATTCAATTCAGTCTATAAAAGTAGATATTTTGCTTACTTAAATAAAAGTGATAGCTTTATTAATACCACTGAATTTGTTTTCAAGCTGTTGTATATCAGTAAGTATCTTTTCTGGATTTGCCAGGCAGGAAACATTCAGTAGCAAATGAAAAGCGAAAATTCTGCATTAGTCTGCTCTTTTAATATTAAAAGTTATTTATGTAGATGATTCAAACTAAGCTGAAACCAATCTTAAAATAAGCCCAGGGAGTCTACATGTCCTTACATGCTAAAAGGCTGCAACACATCTTAGAAAGGAGTTTTAAAGGCATGATTGCACAAGAGGTTTTTAGTACAGAATGTAGTTTTAGTACAGAATGTGGTTTTTATGAGGGTGTTTGTAGAGCTGCAAGCATCCCACAGGAGTTGAAATTTCCCAGCAAGGTGTTACAAACCTGACAAATACTCAGCACTGAAAGGAAGCCCTAATCCAAACCCTGGCCCTGTCTGCCTGTGAATATTGTAGGGATTCTGAAATGAAGTGAATTAAGGCAATTTGTCAGCAGCACTATTAGAGCTGAGTTCTGTGTAGCTGACTCAGTGCTGTACTACATTTTTGGATTGGTAGACTCATTTGATTTTCACAGCTTTGAGCATATGTTGTGGGCTGTTGGGATTTTTTGGGAGGGAAGGGGGAGCAGTTGTTGGGGTTTTTAGGGGATTTTTTAAATTTATTTTGTATTGTTTTTTGATGGGGGGTTGTTAAAGTAGAGTGCTGGCTGCTCTGTGCTGAAGCAAGTCACCTCACTGCAGAAGTGTTCTGAAAAATTGGATGATTGCTCTTGTATTGGAATTCCACTTCCCTTGTAAGATGCTTCTCTGCATTTCAGTTGCCTTCACACTTGAGTAGGAAATAGGATCCCCAAAGTTTGAGTTCTGCCCCAGCAGTTCTGTGTGCACAGCTGTGGTGTTACCTGTGCTGGTAATGCTGGGTGTGAGAACATTGCCTGCCCCATGGCTCAGCAACTTGGAGACCTTCAGGTGTTTGGACTGTGACTTTTCACATCACACGAGTTGTCCCTTTTTGTTATCTTTCTTCCAGGGTTTGCATTTTCAATTTAAATATTTCATTATCCAGTGACCTACTTCCCATCTGTAGCTAGAAGTTCTGTTTCTATGATATACACAGATATTTTGAAATTGGCTGAACATGTTACTGATATTGATTATTATTCACTACTTCTTGTAGTGTTACTGATGTTGATTATTATTCACTACTTCTTGTAGTCAAGAAACTGAAATATATTCAATAAATTGTCAGAAAGTGGATTTTTAAAAAAATCCCCACAGTATTTTTTAAACACAGTTTGTAATTAAACTTGTTGCCTAGGGATGTTTTGGAGGCCAGAAGCAAATTTTGTTGAAGGAATAATTAAGGAAATTCCTGGAAGAAAAGTCTATGAGCTGTAAGACCCAATGAAGTAAATTTAGTCAATTCAGAAAGCCACTGATCTGCAGATTGCTGGGCTCTGGGGGAGTGATAAGGGTAAGAATGGGGGGAAGGAACCTGCAGTGGCACCAGGACCTCGTTCAGAATTGTGAACCATGAACCTCACACACCAAAGGAATGACTTGGCAATCAGCCCACTCTATATCCATGGGTCTCTGGGCTTGTTTAACAGCAAAGAAATTTTCCAATATTCACATTTTCAGGATTGCTTCTGTTTCCTGTTGCACTGTATTTGTCAGCAGGTTTATTACGTCATTTTGAAGTAAACCTTAGCATTAGATATCCCAGGAGAAAATGTGCTTTACTGTCCTAAGGTGAATTCTGAGTACTACTTGAGCTGAATTTTTTACCTTAGAAGTTTAGTTCATGCTTGCAGTAGCTTCCTCCTTCTTTCCAACTGGAAAAAAAAAAAAAAAAACCTAAAATTAGTGAAAAGATTAGAAAATTCTTCAAGGCAGCTGGAGAAGCTGGCACTTGTATATGCAGAAGTTAGAGAGATTTCTGGAGGCCCTGGTGCAGAGGTTTTCTTTGGTAAATACTTTTAATTAACAAACAACCATTTTCAGAGTAGCTTATTAGTGCCAGAAATACGGGATTTGATATATGTGCTCATCTGACAACCCAGGCCATGTTCTCCAGCTGCCTTTGTTATATGCTGGATTGCTCCCTGTTCCATCCCTAGCTTCAGGCCTGGTTTTATTTCACTTTGATCTCCTTGTTGGGACAGTCAGCTCTCTCCTGCCTGCTGCCTTCACACCTGGCAGTCCCACTTGGCCCAGCATGTGAAGCACTCAGTTTTTGCTCTGCCCAGCCCTCACCTCCCTGTGCTGGTGAGAATTTAACATTGTTTTAGAGCCTCTCTGTCCTCATCTCTCTCCTCATTTAATTTTCTGCTTTTCATGCTTCACCTCACATCAACTCGTTTCTGCCTTTCCAAGTATATAATCCAATTAAAATGCATTTTGTCTGGGGTTTGACCTTTCTGTATTTTCTTTATGATTGGTTATCTCTTCTTCCCCTTTTCATGTTGACAGCTTCACTTTTATGTATGGAAAAAGTGATGAGCTGACTGACAGGCAATCAAAATATAAAATATTGAATGGCCAAACAGGTAAAGGACACTTGAGTGTTTCAGCTGCCCAGACTGTTACATCTCAGATTAATCAGGAGGGAAGGGACAGGGTTACAACCTGAAGGGGCTGATGCCTTTAAGTGCTGCAGATTTCTCCTCTGAAGCAAACTCTAGAGCCATTGGCAGTTTTCTATCTTGCCCTGATTTTTTGCTGCCACAGTTTTCTGCTTAGTTTAAATTGGTCCTCAGATCTTTGCAATCACTTTCCTAAATTTACTTCAAGTTTGTGGTTCAGCTGAAAACCAGAGGTACAGGGTTTTTTAGGATGAGCGTTTTTTAAGAATCTTAATGGTATCTTTTACTTCTAGTTCTCTTATTGTAATTTTTCCTACCACTCTATGTTGCATTAAAAATTTACCTAATCCTGTTGATCAGATTTTAATCAGTAATTAATGTTAGAAGCACATTATTGAATATTTAAGTATTTTCTAAAATCTTCTGCCAGCATTCCTGTTAATTGACGTACTGTAGGTCAAAATAGTTTTCTAGGAGAAAATGACACACAAAATTAGTAAATGTAAAGAAACTTTCAAAGGCAGACACCAAGTTCCACAGGTGTAGTTAATTTTCTTGCTTTCAGTGTAATTACTCCTTATCTACAACAATCTGTGTAAGGTGACAAAGGTGCTATGACTAGAGGCAACAGGCATTCAGAAGTTGTATTATGAAAATATTTTATTGTAAAGAAACAAAATACTTTTTGAGAATCATTGGGGGAAAATTAGTTGTGAGAGGAGTATAGACTCTGTCAATCAGAGGCAGTTTCCATAAATGAGAGCTGTGGGGATTCTGTTTTTATTCAGCACAGAGAGTAAGTACAAACTCCACAGTTTGATGTTATTTGTCTTTAATAGATTCTATTTGAGCTGATTAATCAATCAATGACTATACCTAATAATTAACTACTGTGTTATCCTAATGAGTAGCACAGCATTAAAGTTCAGGTGACTATGGAGTGCCAGCACAGCTGATCCCATGGGAAAAGTAAGGAAGAATTTGGAGATCTCATTGCACAGTGGACTAGAGCTATGATCAGTAAACATTCTGTCTTCCAGAATTGTGGTCATTCCTTTAAAATAAGGATGCTTCCTCTGTAGGTCACATTGTGTGTGTTCCTCAGACTGATGTACCTAGGAAAGGGGAAAGATGTGACCAAATGGTCTCATAAAAAATTCCTTTTTATTATTGGTGCTTTTATTTAAACATTTATAGCACCTGAATCATGAAACTCCAAATCTGCTTTACTTTAATGTGGTACTTACTCAGCTTTGACATTGTGCTTCAGTGCACAGCATCAAGACCTGGTCCCTGTGGTATATAGATTTAATCTCTATTAGTTCTTCTTCCAGTTAAATAACAGTGCTCTGAAAAGGGCAGGCAGGATTATGTGGCCTAATACAGAATTTTCATGTTGCAGGACAATAGATATAGACTAGAAAATGTGTTTGCAAACAGCTGATAGTGAATTCAGTTACTCTCCCTGGATTCTTTCTGCACACACACACTTGAAAGCTGTGGGTACAGTAAGTCTCCTTTAGCTGGCAGAAGGTGGAAATCCCTTTCCCTAGGGTCTGTCTAAGAAGATTTTTGTTACTCATGACACTCAATGAGCTGAATACCTCCGTTGTCATTCATAAAATAAGCTAGAATAAGAGTATATAGCTCCCATTATATATTCTAAATCATAGTAAATTATATTTGGTTATCTTTTTAAATTGATAAACTAAACACTGATACTATTTTTATTAGAGCCATGTCTCTTTCAGACACTTGAATATTAATGGCGACAAATATTGTATGCCTGAAAGTGCCAGGATTTTATCAGTGCTTTACTGGCAAAGTTAATCTTTTAAAGGTTATTTCAGCACTACAAGCAAAATTCAGCATTTCAGCTTTAATTTCAATTGATTTTTTTTTTTTTTTGCACTAAAGATTTGGAGATAAATAATCTTTTTCTCACCTATAACATCAGTATGTGCACTCTTTGATTGCTATAGGAGTCTAAAGTGATTAAAGGTCATCACATTTTGGTTAGCATTTATCAATATTTTTCTTATACGTATCCACAAAGTCTTCATTTTTGTGCTCTTTTCCTCTGTACAAAGGTGGGGATAAAATTAGAGAGCAATTTTTTCACACAGGTGTGACATGTGATATTTTATCTATTTAACATAGTTATCTATTTATTTAAAATTGTGAATGTTTTTGGGGGAATCCCCTTTCTTTTAAGTATATGATAAAACTGGTGCTGATCATCACAATAATAGAACATCTGGATATTGGCTGCTACTCTGCTGCACTGCAGAAGCAGAAAGCATTTCATTAATATTTATCCTCTGATGGTGCTACTCCATTAAATGAGGTTGTCTAGTCTTAGACCATTAGCACCATTGTGCCTTCCACTCAGCCAGTCTGTCTCTTTAGATATGAAAAAATGCCTTATCTGTAAAGCCAAGTATAAAATTAGGATAGATGCAGATCCAGATGGGCAGAGGTGGCTGCAGGAAAGAATTTGATTCTGAAAGGTTTTCCTGTTCATGCACAGAGCAAACTGTCAAGGATTTGTGAACACTGTCCCTCATAATCAGAACAGACTGCATTTACAAGAAGAATCACACAAACAATAAGAAAAATACAATTTCCTTAGAAACAGAGATAACATTTTCAAATTTCATAATATAATTCTGTTTAACTTGGATAGGTAGTCATAGAGTTAGTATTACATTCTGTAATAACATTGGCATGGCTTGCATTTGTGTTATATTTATGGTTTAATTACAGATTTTCACCAAGATAAATTTGCAGTAGGCTATGGAAGAGGTCTTATGAATTTCCTCATATCAGATTGTGTCTCATACTTATATGAGTATATTATATTAGATAGACTCCTTGTTCTCATGTTTAACCCCTCAGCCCCTGTGTTCTCAGAGCTGATTCTTGTGAGTCCTTTGCCACCTTAAAATCACAAATGCTGCTCTGATACTGATGTAAAGCATGAGAGCATTTCTTGAGTCCCTTTTCTTTTTGTGAATGCTGAACCATGCATAGTAGCCAACTGTATATTATCTTACTTTTATGTGCTGTGGGAGGTACAGCCATATCAGTTAAACTCATGTTTTATTTTGCAGATTTTGCAGTTCTGTAGTTATCAAGTACAGAATAAATGTAGTGGCCTTTCCCATTGATTCTGGCCCTGTCACTGTCTAGGTCAGAAATCTATCACAAGAGATAGATCCTTCTAGCACACAAAATCATGCTTCCTTTAGATGGAAAATAGAGTGCATGATAAGTGGGTTGATATATATCTGTATTTTGCCACAGCCTGAAAGCAGGATCTGGGAAAAGCATGCGCTAACATCCAAGAAGTACAGTTAAGTCCTTCCATTTAAAATTGACTTTTTGAACACAGAATCCCTGCAGAAGTGAGTGCAAAGCGTCCCATAATTCTGGGGTTTTTTTGTTTTGTTTTGTTTTTTGTTTTGTTTTTTTGTTTGTTTGTCTGTTTGTTTTGGTTTGGGGGTTTTTTTGGTAGTATTTTTTTTGTTCTGAGTCCGTCTTCAGCCTTCCTGGGAAAGATGATGGCAGAAGGAGTGGCCAACCTTAAGAGCCACCTCCGTGCATCTCTGTGGAAAGCTCTGGCTTTCCAGGTAGGCTGCAAATCAGTTATCAAGAGAATGGAATAATGGCAAAGCATTCACTCTTTGGAGAATTCTCTGTATGAATCCAGTCCTAAAAGGCTGAATTCTTTGTGCAAAACACTCCAGCCCTGGGAAGTTTCCAGCTATGAATCATTTTGTCTTGAGTTTGAGCAAATTTTTCCTCAAGCTCCTGAAGCTTGTTCTCAAACCAAGGTGACAGGTTCCCTTTGCACTATTTCACATGCAGTAACAAATCTTGCCCCCTTCCCCACATGACAGCACCATTACTTTTAAGGTTGTGCACTCCCAGACATCATTTTTCAGTCTGTGGGATGGATGGCACGAGAGGCTGCAGAAGGAAAGGACAGGGGAGGGCATGAAGAAGGGACCATTCAGGGCTTCCTGCAAACCCAGGCAGGTGGTGAGGAACCAACAAGCCAGACAGCCCCTGGAGGTGGCCAAAATACCTTCCAGAAGGGACAGGCAGTGATGGATGCCCCTCAGGAGCTTGAAGGACCCATTTTGTTGATTAAATGTCACCATCACAGCCCTTGTCACACTCATTGTCTTTGACCAACTACAGATAATGAATTCTATTTGCTGCCTGCCTGTCCACACCCCTGGCTATGCAGGCAGTGTATCCCAAATGAATGTTTTACACAAGCAGCAGTTAGCCTGTAATAATATATAATTGATTGTTTCTTTTCCAAAAGTCATTTTGGAAACTGGAAAAGAAACAGCCTTTCTCAGATTCTTTCCCAAAAGTCATTCCCACTTTTTGCTGCTGCTGGCTTTTTTCTGCAGGCTTCAGGGAGTAAATCTTGTCATTGGATCTTGGGGAATCTCCACTGATTTTTTTTTTAAATTCAGTTTCCATCCTCCTGTTAAAGACCTTATTTCCCATCAGTTTTCTCTGCAATCTCTCTAGCAGGTCAGAAGAAGCAGTACATTTTTAAATGGTAGGACTTGATTTCAAGCAGTAAGCTAGTCTAGGGAAAAGAAATAGCTTGCATCTATTACAGTGTACAGTGAAATCCCTTAGGTGCTGGTCTCTTCCTTGGCTTACAGACTCTAAATACAAATTTCCAGAGCATTTCAAAGTATAAAGTCACTGCCCTTCTATGGGCCATGACTGAACCATGCTAATGCCTGTATAAAACAAACCTTTGCTGTTTACATAATCTGCAGTGAAGATTTCCAAGATCTTTCCTTCACAGGAAGTCATGTAAGCTTAATCAGAAAAAAAAAAAAGAAGCACCCATCTCTCAAACAAGTAGGCTTTCTGTCAGAAAAAAATAAGTATTTTCTGAAATGCATTAAAGCATATCTAAAATCCACTATACCTGTTCATAGTGAAGTTGCAACATTTCAAGTAATTGGGAGAAGTCCTATATTTAAATGGTGTAATAATTATAGTCTCTTTCCATAAGATTACATGTACATTTTATCCTACTGTTTCAATTAAAATACAGGCTCCTCACAGCTTCAAATTTTGGTAACAGACTGTAGAAAAAAATCAATACTTCCTCTTACTGTATTTTCTCAAATTATTTCCGCTGTTTGAAGAGCAAGTTAAATGCAGTTATTTTTAATATTGATCATTGTTGCCATCCTCCTGCTCCTTCCCTTAACAGAATCATGAGGCTCCTTCTGTGTGTTTGTTTTTTAATCTGGTTTTCTCCATCTCCCTGTATTCCTACTGGAGGATAGTGATCCACCTGCTGCCCTGTGCTAATGTGATTTGTTACGCATGGCTGAAGTTAACTCAGAGTGTTGTTTTTATATAAAAAGTGCATGCATGTTGCTGAGAAGAGGTTAAAAGTCCAACAGAATCTGACTGAAACCCAATCCTCTCCTGATTATATCTCTTCTGTGAACTAGATTTCCTTCTGAACAGGCTGGAAGTACCCTTTGAATAACTTACACTGCTCTAATATCACTGCATGGCATAATAAACCTGTATGGTGCCCTGTGGGTGTCACAGTTGGACTGTTAAGCACATGCCAAGGACATTCCTGCTCAGTTTGGAGACAAATCCTGCTCCAAGGGAGCAAACCTAGCCTGAAGGCAGCACATAAAATATTACAGATTACTGGTTTATCAAGTAACTAATGACAGGGAATAAATGTTCTTCTTCCAAGTCATCCTCTCATGTAAAAGCATCATCCAAGACCTGTCCAGCAAAGCAGCACTCAGTTAAAGCACAGAAATTGATGTTTCTGGTCTCCATACTGGAGCAGCTGGTCTGCAGTGGTGATTCCCAGAGCCTGTAATTCTCAGGGATCTCTGTGAGACTCAGGAATTCCCAGCAGCTGCCTGGGAACAACTGCCAGGAGATTAACAGGGGAGTTTGCACAGAGTATTTCTCCTTACAGTGTTTCAAAGTGAATTTCATGTATGACTACATTACAGCTACCTGGAAAGAGACATTGAGCTCAGCAGCAGTGAAGCAGTTGAACCATGCTCAAAGTTGACAGGCTTTAAAGAAAAAGTTAATTCCTATTTTCTTTTACCCACAGGTCTACCCACGGATAGCGCCGGCATTTTGGCACTACCTGCGGGTAGAAGTGAGTAGCGGGTATTTGAATACTCCCACATCTTTATTTTGCAGCTTGGTAGTGTTTCCTGACCTCCTAGTTTGTCCATTGTGCAAAAATAATGAGCTTCCATTCTAGTTCCATTCTTCTGTGAATGTAGTCTTGTAGTAATTCATGCTGGTTTGACTATGGTTGGTTGCTAACCCAAGTCACAAAAACATGTCTGTATGCAGGGTTAAAGACAAAAAATCCTGAAATCTAAAAGTCAAGGCCATATCATACATTCTGACTATAGCACAGAACCAAAGTACAGAAATCCATACCTGCACCTCCTTTTATAAACACATTTTGCATTCATGAGAAGAATATGGAGCTTCAGTTCTGTTATATCATTTTTGCAAAGATTGTTCAACTGAACTTGATATCATTTCTTCCCTCTTTTGTCCCTCAGGAGCATGAGCAGCTCAGCTATTCCTCCACAAGGTCCAAGGCTCCAAGTGTTATCATCACAGGTCTCAAGCCAGCCACCAAGTACATATTTCATATCAGAGTCAGGACGGCAGCAGGATACAGCGGCTATAGCCAGAAGTTTGAATTTGAAACTGGAGATGAAAGTAAGTTTCACTGAAGGGAAAAAAAAAATAAATACAACAGAAGTAGCATCTAATTCTAAACCAATGAGACATGGGGAGTTTGAATGGCTGAACCCATACCATTTGTTTATCACAAAATGATAGTGCTATGTGATAAAAAAGAAGCCTCAGACTCACAGTTCTGGATTTACAACAACACATAGAAATGTTCTCTTCCATAAAATTTCTTTGTGGGTCCCTCCAAGCTAAGATGCTCTAGGATTCTCTGATCCTTTCTTTCCTTGCAGAAGTCTTGCTTCTTGACATCTAGAAATACCCTTAGCCAGGCTTTCCCTAAGTCCAGCAGCTTCACACAAGCTCCCAGTGAGGGACTCTTCACCCTGCAGTTGTCAGTGCTCCCAGACTCCACAAAAAAAACTGGAAACTTGTATATGCATTTCCACCAACCAGTAAACCTACTAAATTTGGCACTAAGAAGCAAGAAACCTTCCTGTTCCTACAAAATATGCAAAAAGGCTTCATGTGTGATGTTCATGCTCTGAACAATTTTATATGTCATGTGTTGCCTTTCATGTTCAAAGAAACATAAAAAAAGGTATTTACATGTATTTGAGAGGAAATTAGTGTAGTAGATGCAACATTAAAACACTCATTAATTAAATTACTTTAATTAGCCAATTATGTATACCATGTTTTTCATTAGTGTTTTAGAATTCAAGTTGTTTAAGCTAATGTACAGACTCAGAACTATATAAGTGCTTCTAAGAGCACCCAGGGATTTGTGTTCCATTTTTATTGCTTCTTAACTTCTATTTCAAAAATCAATCAGGGATAGATTTCCAAGTGCTTAATGCCTAATTGGACTTTTTAAAATTTGCTGGGTACTTAAGCCAATTGGTTTGAATAGGAGTTGAGCACTTGGGTGCTTTCAAGAATTTCAGTAGATCTTGTCTGTATCTTCTGGTGCAATAAATACAAGGCTTAATTCATGTAAAAGAAAATAGTATTTAAACCTCTGTGAGGATTCGCATTGTGAAAATGTCACTTGCCCATCTAAATCAGGAAGACTGTGGCTCCAGTGACATTTCCCTCATTGGTATTGAGGGAATCTCCTGGGAGTGACATTCCCTTTACTCCATCCTGGCCCCATCTCTCCTTCTCAGTGCACTGATGCAGCTGGCTGCATGGTAAGCTTAATTTTAACCTCCTTTTTGAGTATAACATCAAAGCTGAACCTGATACTGAAATAAACTAGAAAAATAAATCTGTTTATGATGCCATGAACAGACCAAACACAGTTTATCTCTCAAAAATTCTGGTTTCTTTTACTTCCGTGTCTAACCTCTTGCTGCCTAAACTAGTGCATGGTTTCACATAGCTGAATAAATAGAATACAGCCATGGTTTTGTCAGTATTTCAAGATACTGAGTAACATTTACACAGAGAGATTTGGGAGAGTTGTGTTGAGATTTGGGCTGCTTGGTTCTGTCACTACCCATAAATATTAATTTGCCCTTGCTGGCCTGCGTCTGTCTTACAAACCAGTCCTACTCCAGCTGTGTAGGAATCTCTCTTCATCATTTGCTGTTCTGGCAGTGGGCAGCTCAGCTGAAAATTTTCTCATTTTTTTAATATACATTTTTCTCAATTTTTCTGAAAGAAAGCAAATAATATTAGGCCAAGGCAGTCTATTGCAACTCTTTCCAACCCTCCTCGCTAGAAACAAGTCACTTGGTGAAAATTCCACTTTAGCAATTACTTTTTTGTGGACTTTGAATTATATTTGAATTAACTCAAAAGTAGCATTTTCATGAGAAGGCTGGGAAAAATAGAGTGATTTAAAAGTCTGTGTTATGAAAAGAGAATTTATCAACCAGCAGTCTCATGAAAATAACAAAAAATATTTTGAGTCCTGTGTTTGATAGAAATCCTCTTTAATCAACCTTAGATTGTAACAGCTCCCTGCCAATTGGACATGTTACAGTGGAGAAGAATTCCCAGACCAGTTGCAGGTAAACATCCAAGGTTATTCCATTTACCCTGCTTGAATGTTGACAGAATTTGTTAATAGATGGTACTAAAGCAAACAATCAAAAATTAAGTTTTTTCTTTAATAGCCTAATTATAGAAAATTAATGATTCATCAGCTCTGAGATGTGTATGTCAACGTCCTAAAACACATTGTCTTTTGGCAGGACAGTGTCCTGGGTGAAACACTACCTGGGTCACTTCAGTTATAAAGGGTAAAATAGATAGATCATCACCAGGAACACTAAAACATTTTGGTGGGATTGCTCAAGGTGGTACATGAGGGAGAGAGAAGGGAAAATCTGCAGTAGTGGTGGAAGCAGTTAGTTGTGAATGCTGATGTGCTTTTTGGGAAGCGCCCTCACTTACTGACCCACAGACTGAGGCAGCCGCAGCCTGGGGAGCTCTGCTGTGAACTCTTCTCCTGCTGCAAAGACAAACAAGTGGAGCATCCAAAAGAGTGAAATTTGTGTTTTCTTTTTGCTAGGAAATGGAGCTACCTAGGATAGTCAGAAAAATTCTCCTCAAGGAAGCAGGGATGGATGAATGGATGCTAACAGGCATTTCTCCCCTTTTTAAAGCCCAGAACTGCACCTGGGAAATGTGAAACCTTTCCAAAGCACAGCAACCACCACTTGTGACTTTGTTTCTTGTTGCCATTTTATTCAGTCTCTGTTTCAGCACCTTACAGGCAAAGCACTCGTAGCAAAGCTGGCAGGTTTTCATGCACTCCAGCACACACACAGCTGCCACTGCCGGGGCTTTAAACTGGAGCACAAACCTCACTTGTAGCTCCTGCTTTTATCTGTCAGAATTACCAGCTATCTGAGTCACCACAGAAACACTCTGCTTCTTCCTAACAGAGAATGAAATGTGTTCTGACAATTAAGAAAAACATTTTTCCTAGGGCAGAGATGCTTTAATCTCTGACTATAACCACTCTGGTTTTTTTTTCTCCTCTCTTCTAACCAGCTGGTTTTGGAATATCTTTTTTGGTTGGTTGGTTTTGTTGGGTTCTTTTTTTAATTAATGATTCTTTTTATTTTTTTCCTAGAGAAGCTTTTTATTTACATTACCTCAGAGGTCCTTTTGCAAAGAGAAATTTTTAAAATATTGGACAATTTACAGCTTTTAGGCAGTTTTCATGCCTAAGCAGGGCTTGTTCTAAAATCAAGGTATTTTCCTTCTTGGCCTTCTCATCATTAGGGAAAAATAATCTGCAAGTGGAAGGGTTGGCTTGTTCTGGAAGGGACCTAAGGGACAAAGTAGCATTCATGCACATTTATGCACTACATACTTGTGCTTGGGCTGAACAGAGTAATAAATGTGAATTTGTGGATGTGAAATGTGAATTATGATCTTTAATCCAAAAGCAATGCAGACTTTGCATACTTTAAATTATTAACAATACATTTCAGAAATGCTAATAGAATACCTGATTAGGTGTTTTATAAAGTTGAAGACTGTGAAAAAATAATTGGCTGAAACTGCAGTCTTGATGGATCAATAACTGTAATTTCTTTACCATAGTCTCAGGTGGTGATTTTTGTGTATTGCCAGAAAATTCTGCTGAATTTTCACATTCTTCTCCCTCTTTCTGCATCCACAAAATCTATCTTTAACTTTTCATGATCAAATCAGGCTATTTCGGGTTTGCCACCAGATGCGTCTCCATTCTTTCCAGAACTCCAAAGCTCAAGAAAAGGGTCCTGAATCATTGATTCCAGTGCAGGTTTAAGCACATGCCCTGGTTCATGCCATGACAGAGAAGCTATCCTAAGGATTTTTAGAAAAATCCATTGTATTACCAATGCAAAATTGAGTTTTCTTGGGTTTTTATGATTTTTAATGTTTTGACAATAGTGAATTGAATTCCTTATTGAAACAAAACAAATCAGATGACACATATCTCGTATTTAGAAACTTCTTGTTAGATGTCTCCCCACCTCTGCCAAATCCTACTGTTAGTTCAGTATTAGTCAGCTCTGGATACCAAAGAATGTCTCATTTAGTCTTTAATTATTTCCTTGGTGTGTTTAATACTCTTAGCCATTTTTTCTTCACGGTTGATTTTGGGAATCAAATCTGATTGCACCACTGCATGTCTCCAGAAAACCCAGACTTCACTTCTCCTCTGCATTTCCTAAACAAGAGCAACATCCTCATTCAGATCTCAAACTGCCTGCACAGGCTTTCCATGTATCCACCGGCCAGGAAGTGGAGATTGGGGGAAAACACTTGGAAGAAGTATTTCAAGTGGATAGGCACCAAAAACTTTTACATTCTTATGCTACTGAGAGTCCCTTTTAAGTTCACCTTTGCCTTCTCATTTGGCCTTTGGCTGGAGCCCATCAGCTCACTGTATCACAGGAACTGCACAGGAAATACATTTGCACTTGTGAAAATGTAAAGGTTGCCCTAATGAGACTTTGTTGTTCTTAAGCACTGTTGTTTACGATGCCTTGTAAATCCCCCTGACAGCCTGCTCCTGTCTGTTAGAGCTCCAGTGCTCACTGTCCACGCTTATCTGTCTTACAGCTGCTCACTGTTATCAGTCTGGCTGTCTTTCTGTCACTTTTTTATCTTCCAGTCTGCTGGAGGGTCTGATGCCTGATTGATGTCAAATTGAAGTAGCCAAGGGATGTAGCTGAGAGGCAGAAGTGAGCTGTCATTAGGGCTTCCAGCTCTTTCATACCAAATACACCAACTTGTAAAATGTTTTGGAGAAATTTGCTGAAAGAAAGAGCAGAGCTGAAAGATTCTCTCTGGTTTTCAGCCTCTTGCACTGGGACTAAAACAACTGCACCATTTCCTCCAGTGTGCCCAGTGAGGAAAAGAGGAAGCCTCAGGGTATTTCCCTTCAGCCCAGAGGGGAGGGAAGGTGCAGCTCCTCCTCCATACATTGGGTGAAGAATGTAGAGAGAAGATGAGATGGGGCATGGATGTAAAAAGTGAATTGTAGGGGCAGAACTGACACCAGGCTGGATGCAGAGGGGATTTCTGGGCATGGTGTTGAGCAAGGAAGCTGGAACAATGCAATTAGAAACTTGAAGCATCATTTCAGGCATATAGCATGAGTTAGGCATGGAGAGCAATGGCAGTGAGGAGTTTATCTGGATCTAAGCTACTGGGTGCATGTATAATCCATGCTGCAGATTTAAAATCACTTGGACTAATCACTTCAGTAGCAGGTGAAATGTGCTTGAAGAGTTATGCCACCCAAACATTGCAGTATACTACTGAAACATCTTGGATAAGTCATAAATTCTCCCTTTTTCTTGTCTTAACTACTCATTTTTTAAGTGTTTTCTTTCCAAGTGAACTCACTTAGCAGACAGGTAGAGAGAATGAAAAATAGAACCAGACTAAGCAGTCAGCCCAGTTAGAGTGGTGCTAAGCTCCCTGAGCTCTGCTCATGGTTTATGATAAAGTTCAGGTGCCCTGGACAGTGCAGAGACAGAAAAAATATTGATTTTAGCTATAGGAATGCTGGCCATATTGTCCAACATGAGATTCTGGGAAAAAAAAATGCTGTGTATTTCTGTGATTAAATGCAGCACTCTCATATGTACACACAAAGGGATGAGATGAGGTTGCAGGAACTTGCTTGGCTTCACAACCTGATTTTTAAACTGTGTTTTTCTGTCTTGTCCAGAAGTTCTGAGGAGAAACACAGGGTCACAGACCAATATACACAGAAAAAAATAAGAAAGGAAAACCAGGAAGTGACAAAAAATATTCAAGAGCATGCACAACAGAAACAAATAATGCTCTTAGTATTTACAACTTCACCATAAGACAAAGCTGGAAAAATGAGAAAAGAGCAGAGAGGTTGAGAGACACATAGAATTTAATTTAGAGTGGTAAAATGCTGTAAAAATTCTAGATATTGAGAGTCTCTGATTACTGTCATCTCAATGCCTAAATAGTTTTTTGTGGAACATTTTACCTGTATGTGATAAGTCTGCGTACAAATATTTCCATCATTTTGCCTTACCAGCCTCTCTGTCAGTTTTTAACAAATTCACATTTTCCAATTATTCTTGTCTGTCATTTGACATTTTTATCTGACAGGTAAATTAAGGTCATCTGGAACTTTCAGGCTTGAAAACTCCTTGTAGTGATTTAACTACATGAAAAAAAAAATCCTCATGTCTTCAACTCTGTAAAATACAAACAAGAGAAACAGAATTATCACTTTTCAAGTAGGTACAGTCTCAGCTAAAAATCTGTATGGTTTATAGGCAGAAAGAACATAAATCAGTCTGAATTTCTCCCCTCTATTAATGTGACTTTGGTTCCTCATAGAAAAATGTATGTTATTAAATGGTGGATTGGATTCTGTTTTAGCTGGAACACAAAAAAAGAGCAGCTCCATCCAGAAATTACCCAGGACACATCTTCATCTTGGTACTTCTGGTACCAAGATGCTGCTGCTTCTTTGGGCCATGGAATCAGCCCCTACATTTGCACCAGGAAGGTTCCTGGGTTGTTGCTTTGGCAATGAATGTCTGTTGATAAAAATCACAGTTAATTTGTCTTTTGACAAATTTTGCTGTGAAGTTTGTGCTTGTGTTTTGCTTTCCTCCTACCAAATTCACTATTTTTGCACATATCTTGTTCATATTAAAAACAAAAGGAGAGCTGTAGTTTGTCCTCTGCACTGCAGAGATGGGCAGGAAATATTTCTCTGAAACCTTCTCCATGCACAGCTTCAAACCTTGCCTGACTTTAATAATCTTTGCCAGATTTAGCACAACCACCACTAGTCTGAAAATTGTATTCAGCATTGGCATTGTTACTTGTGTGGCATGATATTTGTTATGTTGCATTTCTCCAACTAAACCTGAGCCTGAGTGGAAGGTAACACAGAGCTGGAATCCACTGCCATAACATCACTAGATATCATTTAACTGTTCAGTCAATATTTGCTCCATGATTTCTTGGAAGATGTGTATATTTAACTTGTCTGGCCACTGAATCCCTTGTAATTTACTGCCTGTGCATGCTTCCATCAAATTATTTGGACAGAAAGCTAATGGCAGAAACCTAAAAAGTTTGTTTTGCTGAAAATTACTCTTACAAAGCCAGTTTACACCACGAGTTTTTAAGCCACACATAAATCTTCAGAAGCCAAATGCTTTTCTAGGAAACAGCGTTTTATGAGGCTTTGGGTAGCAATGTGTGCATTGCATTGAGCTGCATCAGCTGCAAAGTGAGAGAATATCACCTGCTGAGCTTTCTAGACAGCAGCCTGGGTGATTTCCCTAAGCTTTAATACCTGATGCCTAAAGAAAGCTGAAGATTTGCTTATTGAACAGTTTGCAAGTTTAGCAAATCAAAGTTGTTTTCCTGATGTAAAAATTATTCCCTTTTCTGTATTTACTCCTGTTTTCAGAAGCCATTGAATTGAATTATTTATTCTTCTTTCAATACAATGTTTTATTTCCCATGGAAATAGTAAGAATTGGGTAAATGTCATGTGGTGTAAATGTTCAAGTGGAACAGAGTTTAGCAACTAAAACTTTGGAGTCACAAGACAGGAGACAGAGAGAAAAGACTGAGCCTTATTCTTTTTCTGCTCATGTAGTATTTGGACAGTGAGGACCACCTGGACTATAAGTAGGTAAATACTCCATGTAAAAATGTAATATTACACACTATAAATTAACAAAATTAGCAAGTGAGTGGATCATTTCAGGTGATCTTTTTAACTCCTAAACATCCTACAAAAAAGCAGAGAGAAAAACAAGAGGCATAAGCATTTATTTTTTTTTTTTGTCAACTGCAGTGTTGCTAATCACCAAAGCATGTTATATGTATTTAGTGACAATGGAACTGAGCAGCAGACATGCTGAAGAATGTGTGAAGCTACAAATTAGGTGTGAGGGTTTTGTTTTGGTTCCTCCTGAACCCAATTTAGTATCTTCACATACCCAGCACTGCTGCTGACTTCACTGGGACAGGGGGATGGAGAGAACTTCTGAATTAGGTGCAGGATTAAGATAAAGCTAAGAAAGAAAATACAATTTTATGTCCAAAATCCTGTCATGTTCAAATTTTAGTAAATTGCAAGTGTCTGATAATGACAAATCCTCCTTTTAGAAACATGCAAACATCTTCTCCCCCCATCCTAGTTGGGATATGGATTATGGTTTCTCACTTCACAGACACATTTGCATCTGATGCCCTTGCTGAACACTGAGGAAAACATTAAAAACAAATTGCAACATTTGACCATTGAAATTATTTCAGCCATTCTCCAAAATCCCTGGGTGATGGATGGAGCATCAACCCCTTTTCTCTGTGCTTCTCTTTCAGCTTCTGATATGGCTGCAGAGCAGGGACAGATTCTTGTAATTGCCACTGCTGCTGTGGGTGGATTCACTCTGCTGGTCATCCTCACCTTGTTCTTCCTCATCACTGGCAGGTAATGAAAACACTGTTCTCATATAGTCCCATCTAAAATTAAAAATTTAAGAATAATATTCAAGTCATTAAACCACATTTTCAGAGCTAAAATTGGGGTTAGACAAGGTGGAATATCCTCTTTGTTCAGCACTGGTCATACAGTTCTTTTGTAAGTGTGGTTTTTCATAAACACAGTTTGGGGAGATAAGAAATTATGTGAAATCAAGAAGTAGTATGGGTATTTAGAAATAAGTTTCTGGACCTCTTGCCTTCAGAGTGATCATTTAAAAATGCAGTATACCTGCTATGCCCTCAAGGCTCTGACATTACATGGAAAAGAAAAAAAAAAAAGAAGAAGAAAAAGTGTATTTTACAAAATCTCATAACTGTCAATTGCAAAACTTTAGAGAGTGCACTACTCACATATCAACAGAGGGGGCTGCGCTTTTGGATTTGTAATTACACATCTGGTTTTTTGGAATAGCATTACCTCTAATTTTAAAAAAATGTGAAGTTCTATCAGTGCAGGCCAGAGGTTTTTTTTGAAATAACCCTAAATATGGCACTGCAGTAGCTGCAGTTATGTGAATTAATGCTCTCCTTTCTAAATAATAAAACCAGTTAAATCTAATATTCTGGTGAAGGTAATGAGAACAGTTAACCTTGGAACATATTGTGGCCTTAGATAATCTTAGAGGCTGAGTAAATATTCCTGCAATTACTACAGAAGGTGACAAAGAGTAGGATGTTTTAGAAGAAAGAGGAATTATTCAGACAGAGACAAATTTCCAGAGAAAATTATTGTGTGGAATCCATATGTGAAATCCTGAAACAGCTCAAACACTTCCTTTAGAAAAAAAACCACTGAACTTGGGAGTGAAAAAAAAAATTATGGAAATGGGTTTCTTTCTGTGTTTCTTCCTCCTGTTTTCTACTGTTAAGAATATCAGAGATTCTCTTAGCTTTCTACTGCCTTACTCAATGGGACCATTTCAATTATGTAAGATAGGAATTCATTTTGGAGTGCTGCTTAAATGCAGTGATAAGAGCATGTTCCACAGAAGACAGAGCAAGGAGATTTGGAATAAATACTCAATTTACTCTAGGACTGGAGGCAAATTTCAGCATGAAAAATGGCACTGGTACCCTACAGATGTGCTCTGCTCACTGTTTAGAATTACCAATTTGATGAGCTGTCGAGTCCCAGGGCTGCTGATGAGCCTATTCAGAGTGGAGAGGCTGGGTGAAATGAGCACCTGCCTCTGCACTCTGCTGGGTCATTATCCACCAGGAGCATCAGGAAGCAGGGCTGACAATTGCAGATAGGAATATGGAAGCAACAGAGGCTTCAACACACAGGACTGGGGTCCTGGCTCAGTTTCAGGACATGGGATGTTAAAGCTCAGTCTGATTTAGCCTTATCTCCCATTGTTCTGCAGCCAGCATGAGCAGAGAATGAGGAGACTCCTCCACTGGTGATTAATCACTGGCTTCTGTAGTCAAACTTTGGGGCCACATGGAATTTTAGGAGGATTGGGTGAATTTGAGGTCTTGTTTCTTTGCCTGTCCCCTTGGGCAAGCACTTGGAGTGTAAGAGCTTGTGTTTAGGGCTCTGGACAGGGGGCACCCTACAGACCACTTGTTGAGGTCCTAAAAATGACACTGGCATCCTTAGGGAGTCCCAGCAACTGGTGTTCAATCTCAAGGTTTCCACAGAGTCTGAGAATCCACTGGTTTGCATCCCCCACAAGGGCACATCAGCTTTGGGAGTTTCTGCCCTTAAATTCCTCCTCATCACCTGTGTAGCAGTGAATGAACTTGTGACTGTTCCTGCTGTGTTTCAGCAGTTTAACAAACCATTGAAATGAGGTGGGTGTGTTCACCTATTCCTCCAAGATCTTCACTCTTAAAATAGTTTTACTGACTGTAATTATTTTTGTTTAATTTTATAATGCTGTTAATGTTCACACACGTCCGCCGGCACTGCTGTTCTCCACAGGCATCAGAGCCTCAACAACCCTTTGCTATCCCTTAAACCAAAAGATTTCCCTCTAAATAGTAATTTTTAGGCTTCTCAGTGAGTGAGAAAGAGCTTTAAGACTAAGAGCAAATATTTTTTTTCTTGACTGAAACAGTTGGTCCTGCCTATGACCTCCTAAATCAGCATTATCAGATCTGCATGTAGGCAGTGTTCAGCAGCTCAAACTACACAGAGCCACTCAGCAATAAGAGAAAAAAAGGGGTCCTGATGTAAAAAAATATTTTCTTTTTTCATGAAACATGGGGGAGTCATTATAATTCTATTGTTAAGAAAATGAGAGGGTATTTTGCCCACTGTATATGAAAGTTAATGGGATAAGGTTAATTACTACAAGTCTACATATGCAAACAGGAACACAGGAAAGTAATAATTTATTGAAGTATCAGAACTCTTTGGAGGAGTCAAACTTAAAAAAAAGTATTACATCAAACTTAAACTCAGGTAGTCACTGTCATGCTAATCATTCAACCATGATTTGTTTTTCTTTGTATATAATCTATTTGTAGTTCATCATGCATATTTCCCTCTTTGGATTCATAAGTAAATATATATTCCAAATGTAAGGAACTTGACTTTCATAAAATTGCAGATAAAAACTCGGTGTACATCTGTTTTATTCATGGCAAGTATTTTATTTAAAACCTCACTTTTTTTATTTTTTCTTTTTAAGATGCCAGTGGTACATAAAGGCCAAAATGAAATCTGAGGAGAAAAGAAGGGCTCATTTGCAAAATGGACACTGTAAGTAGTTCAACACTATATAATATCTATATCATGTTTTAAATGAAGAAAGCCCACTGTTTCCTGAACAGCTTTTGCCCTTGGTGTTTTAATCTGGTTATTTGAGTAGTTCCTTATTGTCTGCATCATCAGTGGTCTTTATTTTTGTTTGCAATTTCACTAAATCTATTCTTATTAAACGTATTATTAAAGGGTTTTTTGGTATTCAGCTAATAATATTTAGCAGGTTTTCAGGTTTATTTCTTTGAATTCTCAGTTGTTCTGGGTATTGGATTTCTGCCTCAGAATTCCTCTCCTGGTGACTCTATGACTTATTTGTTTCTAGTTCTCTATGGATTTAGGGATCTACACTTCCAGCCACCCAAGAAATAAGAAGTGGAATGGGTTGTCTTCCCTCATGTTCCTGCTCACTGATCAGTACAGTGAGAGAAAATCCTGGTGATCTCTCATGGGCAATAATTAGTTTATATAGCTTAGTTTAGCTACGTACTTTAAATTAGTGGCTTCACTGTTTCCTGTTAGAGTAACAATTTAAATGTTTTTTTTTTTTTATTCAAAGGGTATTGCGCAAAGGGTATCAGATTTTATTCTTTTATCATTTTGATAACATCTGAAATGCTATGATCAACACAGAAGTTACCAGAAGTAAAATATTTTTTCAGGTGACACCACTATATCGAGCCAAGTGTCTCTTTCTGTCAAGGAAGAGGGCACATTTGCCCATAAAGTATACTGCCTAGAAAGATGGTTTTGTCATTTGTTTCCAAGCATGGCCAGAAATAAAGTAAGACAAAAACCCTCCTCCTGGAGAGTTTGATATATGCCTCTGAGACCGTGACTGAATTTGGAAAAAGCCTCACTCAGTGTCTTTCAGGCCGGGGTAAATGATGACTGTATTTCATGTTGACACAAAGCTTCATCTCAGAGCCTTCCCATTCATTTGTAGTGATCTCAGCATCGCACTGGAGGGGGCAAGTCTCTACTCATATGTGTGCTCCACAGAACCAAGAAAAAAGAGGAATTACTGTTTTAGGCTCAGCTATTAACTGACAGGAGAAAGAATGCTGAGAAATGCTTCATTCTTTTTAAAGGGATTCTCTGGACCCAGCTGCAGATGCCTTTGTCCTTATAAATTGATGGATTATTAGCATCAACTTGAGTTTTCCAGAACTTAATCACAATATGGCAGCAGCCTAAAAGAATTCCCACACAAATAGTCCAGAATAAACAACACAAGTTCTTGAAAATGCTACGCTCAGGAACACAAGGGATATCAGCCATGCCAGAAAATGACAGCTTGTTGGAGCCTGCCAAAGCAATCTGGCACCAACCCACCACTGCCATGGCCATCTCCAAGGAAACAGACAGAAATTATCTTGAAAATGGATTTGGATATTTTTGTTGTCGTCTTGCACCTGGCTCTCTGGCTGTTCCAGCTGATGAGAAGAGAACAAAGCAGCACAGCCCTCCAGGACTCATCCTTAGAGAAAAGGAACTCAAAGATTTAACCTGTTTGGCAAAACAGGATGTTCAGCCATCTACTCCTAAATGAAAGGGGAGAACTAGAAACAACTGTTTTCAAAGCAAAGGACAGATTGCCTCAATTGTCCAAGGAGCAGCAAAGGGGAAGATGAACTGCTTTGGCAATAATCACTGTTGTTTTGAGGCCGTGCTTTTCCCCATATCATTGAGCCCTCACTTGGTGTCTCTGCAGAGCCTTTTTCAAGTGACCTGCTTCTTCTGTTGGCTTCTGAAATTTTAAACCTGGAAGATATTATTGTCAGTCCTTTCAATTATCTAGTCAAAAAATAAAAAAGAAAAGCAAACTATTGTTGCAATGCATGAATGTCAAGGAGTTCCTGATTCCTCTTGTTCTCTCTTTCTTGCAGTACATTTCCCAGGACTCAAAACATACATAGATCCAGACACTTACGAAGATCCATCTCTTGCTGTCCATGAGTTTGCCAAGGAGATTGATCCTTCAAGAATTCGTATTGAAAGAGTCATTGGGGCAGGTAAAACTATCCCTACTGTAAAAACATCTCTAGGCATGGCAATAGTGCTTTTCCTAAGCTTTAGGAAATTAATTCATTATCAGTTTTTTGTGTAGGATTGATTTTTTTTGCCTGGTTTGTTGGGGATTTCTTTGTTTTGTTTCAGATGTATTCAAAACACTGTGTCACTCAGCATGTGCCGTAGTTATTGTCATGGATTCTCAATCACTGAGGGTGAAATTAGATCAGAATCTCTTTCTATGGGGATATAAGTTCTGAATAGAGAAGACTGAGAAAAACTTTTTCTCAAATAGAAAACTGGAGGAGTATGAGGGAGGAAAAGGAGAGGCTGGCTTGGGATAGACTTTTCTGTCTGGAGGAGGATCACTGGCAGAGAGGGAGAAGAGGAAGATCTGTTGATAGGATGTAGACAGTATGAAAGATGATGCCCTGTAATCCTTTTTTTTTAATATTGTTTCATATATCTTAGTCACTCTAGAAAGGAAGGGTATTTTTCAGTTTAAACTCCTCATTCAATGATATGTTACAGCGCTGATAACCATGGAAATATCCCCAGTGTTGCTAAGAAGTGTTTTATGCACTAGACAATGTTGTGCAATAATCCTACAGAAATAAAACCAGGTGTGGTAGGAGAGAGAAAGTAAAAGAGAAAATTGTGTTTCACATTGCTGTCCATAGTGCTGGAGTGGCCCAGTTTACCTGATTGCTTGGGCCACATCACCTGCAGCTGGAGCTGTGCCCCTCTGGAATTATGAGCTTGGGAGAGCCCCCAGAGGGCTGAGCTCTGCAGGGAACATTCAGTTTGCCTTCTTCTATTGCTTCAGACACACTATAGATATTGATGTCTTAGATTATAAAGCAGATGGAGCCACATTCCACATCTGTGTAACTGCTGGTTTCAGTTGAATACAACAGACAAGGATTAATTGTTTTAGTTCAGATTAAAATTGTGTCCTTAATCTCAGTTTATTTCATTTATGAAAACTCTTCTCTCAGCTTCTCTCTCTGCTTTCTTGTATGCATGGAAGTGTGTGCTTTGACATATTTTACTTTTATGGGTTTTATTTTTGTGATTTTTATTTTATAAAATTACGTAGGTAATTTGTCAACTTCAACAATATTCACCTAACAGGACTTGCAAACAGGTTGCAATGAAATTTAAACCCATTTCCATGCATACAAGATACAGTTTAAGCACCATGGCTGAGGCAAGGAGAGTACAAATTCCCACACAGTTCTTCAGTAGCTGCTTAGGGACATAACATATCAGTATAATTCTCAGCAGTCCTAAAGATCTCTGTGCATTCTCTCTAATTCTGTACTACACATTTCAATTGGATAAAACATGGATTTCCTATCACAAGAGAATTACTATTAAAAGATGTTCACAGTTTTCACCTAAGTGAAACCAAAAATCAACATCTTCTCTTATAACAAGTCAGTTAACAGATTCACTTTTAAATTTGTTGTGTTTTAACATTTTATTTTGGCCATTAATTCTCATTTTTAATTTCTGTAACTTAAAATTTTTAAACAAAAATTATTTTCTTTCAAGAACCAAAATATTTCAATCTGAAACTGCCAAAGTAAAATCACAAATACTTGAAAAAACAAAAAAAAACAGCATTTCTGGTCATGACATTTTTAAAACTGTTCTTCTCCAAACTGGAAAGCAGTTTCCAGTTTGTTTTTGCAGTGGAAAAAGTCATGTCCAAAAGTTCTTGATAATTTACTACTTGCAGTTCTGATGGCTGTGACATTCAAGGCAATTATTTTTAGTTAGTTTCTTTTCTCAGCTTAACTCCAACCTAACTCTGTACCCAAGTTATACTTTAAAGTATTTGGCAATTATATCTCACCCATACACATTTTTCTGCTCCATCTCTTCTTGCTGTTTGGTTTAAGGTTCAGCCCCTCTTCAAGGAATGAATTCCCCGAAGTTACTTTATCAAATCTGTCTTACAATTTGCAATTATCCTCCTATATTCTTTGTTAAAATGTTGAAACTTGAGGAAGAGACCAACTCTTCAGTTTTTCCCAGAGCATATAATATTCTTTGCATGATCTAAATCTCCTGCAAGTTCTCCACAAGCGTAAAGACTGAAATGGGGAACTGAGTTGAGCTGTGTTTGGTGCTGTGACCTTTCAGTTCTATCAGCAGCCTCTGTCTGTGCTGAGACATTTGTTCTGATCCCATGCAGTAACACCAGGCTGCACGTGAGAATTTTAAGTGAATACTCCTGTTTCACTTTCAGTATCACATATGCCCTGCTGAATGCAGAAAGGGATGTGGGGTTTGCACAGATTAAATTCCTAGACTGCTCAATTAGCTCCTTTTTGTATAATATACAGGAAGGTGGGTGAGGTTTCTGTTATTAAACCAGAGATTATTTACATTTTATTAAAACTGAACAGGCAGTGGACTCTTTTTCTCTAGTTGTGATCAGCCTTTTCCCTGGAGCAAGGAAAATTGTTGACTTCATTGACATCTGGCTCTTAGCTTCAACTTATTACACATGCAGTCATGAACCTCAGCTGCTGCAGGGTCAACATTTATCCTGTTTATCTTCAAACTTGAGCAGTGAGAATGAGATTCTTAGATGTGAAAAACCCCTTTGGTTGAACCCATTCCCCTTTTGACTTGAAAAACATTGAAAATTCTTTATCTGAACAGAAGTGTAGAAAAGCTACTGTGGGATGAAATCTTGTCAAAGTCTCGTTGTGAATAATTCAGTGCTTTAAATTTTACCATTGATCTCCATCTAGTCTAAAGCAGAAGTTATTATACACCTTAGGTTTCTGTCTGTTCTGTAGCTGATGATCTCAAGTTTGACATCATATCACAAAAAAAACTGCTGGTAGTCTTTATGTTCACCAGTTTATCAATCCCAATATCCAAGAGGAGGGAAATTTCTTTCTAACTTTCCAAATCATGCATCCAAAAAAAAAAAAAGTGAAAGAAACAGAGGTTGCTTCCCCTGCTTTGGATGTTGTACAGATAATAAAGCTTGGAATTGCAAGTTGTTCAGCTGCCTCCTTCAGTTTAATTCATTTTAAAGCACTTGGTAACAGCCTTTTACAGTCCCCGAGGGATGAATGTCATTATTTATGAAATTCTGAAGCTGTAATATTCTTGTATAATCTTGTAGTAGTTAAATGGTTTATTCTGTAACCTATGCTTTCCAAATTAGTCTTAAAGTGAGATTTTGCAATTCTGAAGATTTATTGGCCACAGAATTTCTTTAAAAATCTGGATATTAAGGCTCTAGTATTTTTCCTTTTCAATGGATATTAAGGCTCTAGTATTTTTTGCTTCATCAAGAGAAAGAAATTAGAAAACAATTCTCATTTTAGGCATTTAAGCTTGAAAAACCAGCAAGATGCAATAAGGTCATGGCTTTAGAGGAGTGTTCTGGTCCTGCTGAACATGCCACAGAGCAGAAGATTGACAGACCATGTCTCCTGCAAAACATTCAGGTTTCATCACTTCCTTTTATGGGAGCACTTTACAAGTCCAAATTATCTACTGCTTTTTCAGTGCAAGTGGTCAGGCAAGAAAACTTTCAAGGAGAGCCTTCTAAAGGTGAAAGGGGAAAAATCATATAGGAAAATCCTCACACAACCTCCCCTTTTGTCAAAAGATTCCCAGAGCATCACTCTAATGACATATATTTTCACAAATCTTATATTTGTACACATCTTTAATTTATTTTTTTATAATTAAGTAGAAATAAATTGGTGGGAGGAACTGTACAAAGAAGACCTGGGACCACCTGATTTTTTTAGCTATTTAGGAAGCTACTATTTTATTCAGAGGTTATGTTCAGCAGTGTGTTAATTGTACTCCTGCACTTGATGATGCCTCTGTCATTGAAGTGAAAGACAAGCTATGAAATTGTTATTTTAATCTCACTCTTCCTGAATCTAAAGATAGTAAAACTTTGCTTTGTTTTAGTGGAAGCAAAAGAACCTAATAAAATAAAAGTCTTGTGATAATATCCATTCTAATCCTGTAACATCAGGCAGTTATAATTTTCTGAGGTGAAGGTTGTGCCTTTAATGTACCTCTCTTCTAGATTTGCTTCATATCTGAAGATGCACCGTTACAGAATAGAGCTCCTTTATTTTGTTTACTTCTGTCCTTAAAGTTTAGGGAAAAATAATACAGACAGCACTCAATGGAGTGTTAAATCCCCAGTTAAATATATATCTGTTCATTACTTGCTTTTTGGTTTTTAGCAGTTCTGATTCCGAAATGAATGGGGTAAAAAATTTAGATTTTCTCTGAAAGCAACCTGCACTGAAATATACTTTGAAATATTTCTGTGTTTCATTTATTGAATCATGACCCATTGAAAACTGACCTGCAGTGACAAAGTATGCTTGGTAGGGGCTCTAAATAACTTCTGTGTGACTTCAAGATCAAAGGAAAGTTGTGATTCCCTACAAACTGAATTGTTAAATGTGTAAGGAGAATTCAGGGTGACACTCATCCTTCACAGGCCCTACACAGACAGGGAAACAGCAGAGGAAACAAGTTTTGAGATTCCTCTCACTGCACAACTCCAGTTTTGCTGGGACTGTTGGCCTTTGGCTGTCTGAACAGGGAAATAATTAATTTCAAGTAGGTGTGGAATTCCATTTAAATAAACCACATGCATGTGCTTTTCTAGGTCGTAACAGCATAAAGT